>NC_051178.1:68104275-68203537 GCF_013339695.2 Rhipicephalus sanguineus | reverse complement strand
TACACTGAGCGCTGATGCAGTACTTTCGACGGGAGCTCCTCGCGGTCTACTTGCGGTGAAGCACTTCAGTACTTTCTTGAAGGGCAAGAACTTGCCATTCTTACCGGCCACAAGCCACTTGTTTTCGCATTCCGTTCGTGCCGTGCCACCTATACTCCTCGAGAGCTGCGGCACCTTAATTTCATAGCCGAATTCACCACAGATATACGCTTCGTCAAGGGCAGCCTGAACAGTGCAGCGGACACTGTTAGTCGTATTACCATCAATGCCACAGCAAGCCCCATCGACCTTTCCTTGTCGTCATTCGCGGAGGCAAAGCATTAGATAATGAGCTTCCACGACTCGATCATCCACATCCCCCGACAGGAGCAAGTTATTTCCGGACTACACGGTCACGCTGTTGTGCGACGTTTCACACAACTGCACTCGCATCTACTGTATGTTGCTACAAATCTGCGTTGTGGTGTTCTTGATTCCCTGCGATCAATCTGCCATCCAGGCGTACAAGCTACACAACACCTCATCTCGAAACCTTATGTCTGGTCGTGCATACGCGCTGCCACTAGTGACTGGGTTTGCACTTGCACAGCGTGTCAGCGACGATTAAGCTTCGTGGGAAAAACTTTCTCTCCAGACGCACGTTTCGACACCATTCATTTGGACATCGTCGGGCTTTTGCCACCATGCCGTGGATATACGTATTTGCTTACGTGTATGGACCGGTACACAAGGTGGCCTGAAGTAGCTCCAACGCCTGACATAGCGGCGGAGACAGTTGCTCGTACTTCTCTGTCTACCTGGATTAGCCGTTTCGGTGTGCCATCAACGGCGACCACTGACCGAAGCAGATAGTTCGAGTCAGCACTTTCGCTTATGTGACATTACTACTGGGTTGTGAGCGCGTTCGCACCGCTGCTTGGTGTCCTATATCCAATGGCATCGTAGAGAGATTACATCGTAACTTGAAAGCAGCACTCGCCTCTCAGCCTCACGTTGAAGATTGGGTATCACACCTCCCCGTCGCGCTTCTGAGCCTTCGATCAGCACTCGACCAGAACTTGCCTGCTCGATTGCTGAGAGGTCTATGGCTGCACACTCCGTTTGGCGGGTGACCTCGTCAACCCGTGACCTCGTCAACCCGTAGACGTTGTACGAAAGAAGATCTATCTTCTTTCGTACAACGTCTGCGGATCTTCATGAAAAACCTTCGCCCATCGCCAGCTTATGCTCGCACGAATAAACACGATGTTTTGTTTGCATTCAAACTTACAGACATCCTCACACGTTTTCATTCGTGTTGACGCGCCTCCCCCGCTCTTCAGCCCCACTATGACGGTCCCTTGCCAGTCATCAAACGTTCCGAAATCATTCAGAATCCTCCGCAACGGGCGTGAAACAGTGATGCAGAACTATCGATGTACTATCGATACTATCAATAGCTGAATAACTATCGAACTATCGATGTTGAAAGAACTATCGATAGTGCTATGGATAGTAATTCGATAGCACTATCGACAGTACACAAGCAACCGCGCGAACTCATTGAATCATAACTTAGTTCCCCGTTGCGGGTATATGGGTGGGCAGTAGGAGGAGGCTGAAGGGCAAGCAGTTGACATGTTTGTGTTGTTTTACCTGAATGTCTGGCTGACATATGATAATTAGGTTAAACTGTTCAACTGTAGCGGAAAGAAACCGTTCCATGTGGCGGAACTGCGTGGCTTCAAATTTATATGCATTTTATTATTCAAAATAACAAAAAATGTCAAGAACTATTTGTTAATTGTGAGGTTTAACTTGTTACTATTGAATATGAATTTATTGATCGTCTATTCCGCCATTTCCCTCGGGAAATAATTTATTTCTCTCACCGAAAATTGCTCAAAAGTAAGCGAACTGAGTATTGCTGATAGTACTGATCGTAAGCTATCGCAAATGTTTGGCAATATCGCGGCCAGCAACAGCATCATTATTCACACCACTATCGATAGTGCACTCTTACAAAAGGGCAGGCACATTCACTAACAAACTATACTAATAGCAAGTGCGGGTGAGTGAAATTCACGACCTTGTCAGTAAATTAATTGTACTAAATAGAAGGCTAGTCTGTTAGTAAATTTTTAGTAACCGCACCAGCTTCTTAGTTCCGTACTAACTCTAGCGGACTACAATTAGCCAACTAGAGGCTTACGCCTACTTAGTTTTATATGTGCGTATGCATTGCCATATCAAATTGATTTTAGCGCAAAAACACAAATCAGGTGAATTAAAAAAACCTAAATGGCACGGCTTGTTGCACCAATTAACAACTGCTAATTTAATTAAATAATTACCACGGTAAGTATGCATCATAAAAGCGTATATTGAAGCGCGAACGGATTGTAAGCGAGAACACACACAAGCACACAGAGAATATTAAGGCCTCTACGCACGCGCCATCTGCTCTAATAGCAGCTTGACGGCTATATATGTACCTACTTTGCAATAGCACACACTGTAGCGGTTAGAAGTCATAGAATTTAACGATAAACGATTGTATTTGACTCTGTGTATTGTACCTTACTGTTTGTACCCCCGCCTCCAAAAGTTTGTCGAACGCGAAATTTCCGAGAAACCTATATTCCCGCTTTGTCTGAGAACATAGACTCCAAATAAATGTTCCAGCCTGCGAGCTATACAGCTACCCGCTAGGTCAGAAACGCTGTACACTAACAGCGCAGAAACTCGCATTTTCAGTGGAGCCCACGTTTCGTAAACGTTTGTGGGCGGGTGTACACATGCATGCCATCACGTATCGCGATACTGTTATTCCATCATAATCTAGGAAATTGAAGTTTTGCCTAAATTTTTCATAAGACTGTCACAATTACGGCATAATAAACTACGGCATCTACGAAGTATCTGGCAACATAGTATTTTAGTAGTATAGTTAAAGGCACTAACAAAGCCTCCCCGGTTAGGAACGGGAAAATTCAACAGCTTTACTAGCTGGTAAAGGGATGTCGCGAAGATTGCAAAAGGCGCTCGAGACTAGTGAATGCACGAATGTATTAACTATTTACTAACTTGTTGCTAAGAGTGTATTATCGCTCATAATATTACCGATGGTATCCTCCATTGCACTATTGATAGTTTATCGATAGTTCTACTATCCATAGTTTGTTTACACCATTGATAGTTTCAAGTAATCTATCGATGCTGTCGATAGACAATTTACCGACAAGTGCCCATGGCCACTTGCCTGCAGGGGGGCCCACCTGTGGCAGGCTTTTCTTCTTCTGGCGCGCAACCATTGCGGACATGAACTGGTAGTGGGGAGTCTGCTTAAGGGGAGGAAGAAGTAGTTCGGAGATGGCGTAGAAGTATGAAATCCGCTGTGTGTTTTCCGGAACCGTGCTTCAGAGTCCTACACATCAATGTATGTACAGTAAACAATGAACTATTTGCGCTCCCCTTAACCCTCCCCTTGTATTTTCTTTGCGCGAAATAGCCACTTCTGTGGCTTCTGAAAGAAAATGAAATACTCCTTTGAAGACATGGTTCACTCTCGTGGTATACCGATTCCTGTGACGGAGGGATCATCGATGCCTTTTTGTTATGTTACATTGGGTGCCATTTATCTTTTTGACACCACTTGCCTGATAGGCCTGCGTCTCTATGGCGCGCGACTGTGAGTGATTTTCGCTAAGAGGCACCAAACGCCATTAGTGATGCATGGCGAATAAGGCTTGTTAGCTAGGCATGCCGCGTACGCGCAGATTATGGCACTATTTTTCCACTAGCGCTCTCCGCCCGCGAGCAACCGCTTGTCCGGCGTTCTGAATTATTCGGGGAGCACTTCTAGATAGGTCATTGTAGCGCGAAGGGACCGAGAATGGAAGGCCGGACATCACGAGCGCTAACTCAAAACTGGTTTATTACAACAGGGCTGTCCTGGGCGAGGTTTGCCGTATCTCGTAATTAGAAAATTATCATCATCATCATGAACCGACACACGCTCCTCTTCGTCGCCTTCCCCTTCTGCTTCGCTTCCAGGACACGTGCGCCTATTTCTGCGGCGTGGGATGTAATAAGTCTGATGGGCGAGATATGGAGTACAGAGAGAGAGAGAGAGAAAGAAAGCAGGAATAAGAAAGATAGAGAAATTCCTGACGGAAAAGAATTCCTTGTCTAGGCGGTACTCGAACCCGCGTCCACACGATAAGAAGGCAAGGGTCGCAACCACTCGGCTATCTACGCACGTTAGCAAAGCATATGCTTTTTATAGTACCGTATGCTATAGCAAGTGGGCGGGAAAGGGAAGTGAGGATGACGTGGAAGGAAAGAATCAGGGAGGAATGAGAACAGAGAGAGTGATATATAGAAAGAAATGGAAGAAAGACAGAGGAACAAATAGACATAGGAAAAGATAGAAAGACACGGACTCAAACAAAAAAAAGACGGTTAAAAAGTCAGACGAAGCTTGCACTAAGCCGCGCAAGGCTTGAAACAGCTAAAAAGGACGATTCTGAAGACTAATCTTGTTGCTTCTAGGTTGTTTCTAGGCCTTAGCCAGGTGATGCAGGTTGTTTCTAGGTTACTTGTAGGTCGCAGGTCGGGTTTAGCTACGTGATGCTAGGTTGTTGCTACGTTGATTCTAAGCGCAGAGAGATTCGAGTCAAACCACAGACAGTCACAGACACGGCACGAATGTCCAGACTCCATAGAGAGAACCTCGCGCTGAAACCAAGCGTTCGTCACGTCTCGTAGATCTACGGGCACGTCATCGTTGGCGTAGGCATTCTATCGCTTCGGGTTCTTCGCGCAGCCGCCATTGCCTTTCCTGTTCCCTAGTATTCTCTTCTTGTATGTATGTACTCGGGGTGTTGTGCTCGCCACCGTCACTTCACAGCAATTTCTTGGGCTAACTGTTGCCTTCTTCCTTTTTAGTGGAAGTTGTGTGTAGTGGGATTTACAAAATTTTTATAGCACATACCCATTTATGATAACGATAGTTTTCTAATAGGCCGCACAGTGGCACATACCCGTTTGATGACGATGGTTTTCTTCTTGATTTTTAGTTGACCAGTGGTGAGTAGTAGGATTCACCCGATTTTTGTGCCACATACCCGTTTATGATGATGATAGTTTTTTGGTACGGGGTGAACGAGGAACGATTTGCTAAACAGCTTCGCTGGTAAAAAAAGAGAGGAATCATAGCCATGTGTAATGTAGTTTAGCAAGAGGTGCGAAAGAGACAGGTGAGAGGTTAAAGGCCTAGCCAAGCCAGAACCAGCTAGAGGCCCACCAGCGGCTCTGTGACGCAGCCTTGCGCGGATCAGTGGAAGCTGCGTTAATTTTTTGGTTCCGTCCAGAAAAAAATCATACAACTATTAAACAGTCAAGCGCATGAGCATAACTTTTTCACGGCAATGAAAAAGCAAAAGAAAAATTGTTTCAGTGTTTCATTTCAACAGATTGATGTGTCGTTGACGCAACCCATGCTTCGCTTTCTAGCAAGATAAGCTTCCGAACAGTGATACCTTAACTTCTGTGCATGATCTTTTGGGCAGATTCTAGTCAGAAGCGCCGCTACAAGTGCCCGAGAACTGTTGTAAGCTAGACATATGCGGAAACGCGATACGGATTGCGTCAGCGTCACATCAATCTGTTTATTTGACAGTGAGACCAGTTTTTAACACGAAAGTGTTTTATGCCGGGGTCCATCAAGACTGTCATGACGTATTTCCGTCTTGGAAATACGTCAGCAAAATGAACGTGATCAGATGGAAAATAAAGAAAAAGTTCCGTTATCCAGAGTAGAACCCACGACCGCTCGGTCCGCGAGGTGGCTGATGGGCGTTTAGCTCACTGAGCTACCGCCTAGCTCATAACGGAGGCTACACTGAACGCGCCTTTTATCTTTCACACATTGCTCTTGGATGCACAGATGGATTCTATGAGCGTCCCCTTTGGGCGGTGACATATGGGCCACCAGGGTCGAAACAAAGCAAGAAACTTCGCTGCCTCCGCCATTAGCTCCTGCAACGCGCCGTTGCTACGACTGTCCTGTTCGGCGCGTTACTCAGCTCGCCCTGTGAGAATTAACGACCAGGCTAGAAGGAAGACAGGACGCTCGTCGCGTTTCTCTTCGCGTTTCACAGCGCTTTGAAGGCGTGATATCGAGTATCAGTGTCTACTATGTGGTTGTTGATGCTATGTTTGCGTGGGATTCACCATATGCGCTCTCCAGGTATATCTTGACAACTTCAGCTACCGAAATGGTTAAATCATGATCATGAGCGTTAGTCGTCGGTACGAATATATGCCACTAGGCGTCAACGTGAGTGCGTTCGCACCAAGCGGTGCTATATCTGCCAAACAACTGTACACATTATACAAGCTCTCATATGCTAATGCACTATAAACAATTAACTACTTCTCAGATGGCACGTTTCACTTTCGTGTTATACCGATTCCTATGGCGGAGGGATCAGCAATCTTTATTTTTAAATTTTATTTACCTTTGACGTGAAAATTTGTGCGCATGCGCTCGGCTGTTTAGCAGTTCTGTTTTTCTTTTTTCTGGGGTGACCCAATAAACTCAAAGTGATTGTCGTCGCGTTGTCCACTTTAATATTTATGCACCCAAATTTTCCAAACGCATTCATATTTTATTTGTGTATTTTACTCTCCAGTCAGTGTTCTTCAAAAAGTATGCTATTCCGTTAAAAAATCTAGCTTGGTCGGGTTTTCCTCAGTTCTAAATATATTAGAATTTGACTTAGTGTGGTGTACACGCCGGCATTCTTCACTGCGTCCAACTTCATTGTTAAACTTGGCCGATGCACTGAAAAGGCAGCATTAGGCTGAGGAAAATGTGAGATTCACAGTGAAGTGTGCATATGCACAGACAGAGCACTTCGTGGAATCGCGCGAAAGACGCAGCTTGTGCTCGCCGGTCATCCCTTAGTCTTAATTGGCAGCTGCGCCTCGTCGCTAGGCGTCTGCCACAGCCAATCGCCGACATTGGAAATTCAAATTCGACGGTTTATTTGCCAGGAGACCCATCCTGTGCTTCGCACGCTGGGGCGCACATTGTCGCGGTTGCTATGCGCAACAGTATTGCGTGCATCGTGAGTCGAGTGACAGAGTGGCCGCAGTGGTGTACGCACAAAACTTAAAAGTGTAAACCAACTATGTTGCTTGTAGGAACACACTTGCGAAGTAAATAGAAAAGCGAATCTTTCTGGAAGACCGCAGCTTCCTCTCGGAGTGCACTAACACATAGGCTGTCAATGATTGGCTTGCAAGAAAAAGTCACGAGAAATGCATTGCTCCACATGTATGTTGAAGTAACCAGGAAAGAGCCAATAGAGACATAGAAACAAGATGGTGAGAACGACAGTGAGGTTTGCTTGTCAAAAAAACCAGTGCTCAAAGTGCTCCTTGACCATATCAAAGAAGTCGTAGGATTAAGTGCACCTAAACATCTATCTATCTATCTATCTATCTATCTATCTATCTATCTATCTATCTATCTATCTATCTATCTATCTATCTATCTATCTATCTATCTATCTATCTATCTATCTATCTATCTATCTATCTATCTATCTATCTATCTATCTATCTGTCTGTCTGTCTGTCTGTCTGTCTGTCTGTCTGTCTATCTATCTATCTATCTATCTATCTATCTATCTATCTATCTATCTATCTATCTATCTATCTATCTATCTATCTATCTATCTATCTATCTATCTACGTCTTGGCACTCTCCTTGTCATGTCATTAATTTTGTACATACCGATGTATACGAAAATCGGCATGTCGAGCCATGAATTGCATGATACGCATGTGAAGTACGACGCGAAAAACAAGACAATGCGCCAATGTGATGCCGCAGTTCTCGTTTCATTGCCTTGATATGACAATATGCGCACCATACGACGTGCGACAATCGTGCATGACGTGCTTGAGTGACCTAGCTGCTTAAATAGTAAAATTGATCGTAAAATTGTAAATTATTGTCGGCTCTAAAATACGCTATGCGATGTATTGGTGTACCTATTAACTTAAACATTCAATAAAAGGAGCATCCTAATATGCCGGAATCATCCTGCAAGGCCACCCTCTATTACATAATGTATTGGGTAATGACATCTTTAACACAATATTATATGTTACAGTTTTTTTCTATTTTCATACCTTTAGTCGTTATTATTGTTAATGTCACAGTTTTGCCTAGGGAATATATTTCCAAGTTTATTGACCCTTTCAGACACGACGTATAAAGAACGGTCTGTAAATGCGGCAAATCTACGCAGCATTACTTGAATGCACTCAATATTCAATTGAAAAAAAATTATCTCACAATACGTTGATTTATATGTCATTCATGTTGTGTTTGTTGCATAATTAGATTCATGTCCCAGGCTAGACATATAGCGCAATTTTGTTTTCGGTTATATTCATTTCGAAAAGAAAAGTTTTACTTTTGTCGTGGCTGTTGGAAAGCGGCACGTCCAACGACTCGGCGAACATGGTAGCGCCTTCAGTAAAGTGATCCTATGCAATTGTACAATGCAAGATAAAGTTAAACGAAGACACATTTGAAGCGCAGGAGGTTCAGTTCATCCAATCCGCAATATATCCTGCTCTTAGCCACCAGTCGACACAACTAGCAAAAACAAGTTGTGTACCCAAATGTGTACAAAGGGTCTCATAGGTTTTAAGAGATGATATGGCTGCTTACATATAAATTTCTGTTCTATTCTGTTGTAACTTGCTTGCTCTAAAGAAGTAGACGCATATATTGCTTCAATTCGCTATATGTTTTTACAGTAAAGTTGCATACAACTAGGCAATTCGGAACTTGGTTACCTATAGGGACACCTTTCGGGCTCATATCTCCCTGCGCCTTAGGCGCGACGGAGATGGGCGGCTCCTTTCATCAGTGCTTGAGTACGCTTTCCCTCGCGTGCAGAACATGCGACGCGCGGACTGATGTTAACGATTTGGACTTTATACGGAACATGACGGCGACGGCAAAATCACGCCTGTAGAGTCCACATAATTGCTATTCCAATAAAAATTTAAAAAAAACGCAGGACCTGCGCTTCCACTTCGTCTTTGCAGCGTTCGAGTGCGTAAAACAATAAAAAGCCGGTGAGCTGTGCGTCCATTTATCCTCACCAGACGCACAGCATGCTAAAAAACCCAGCAACACAGTATATCTTATCATTGTTAAATGGCACCATAAAATAAAATGAAATCACCGAGAACCAAGGTGGCCATTGCCATTGCTCTCCTCGACGTGAAGCGTGGGAGCGTCGTTACTCCTGGGCAACCGTCCGGGCTTTTGACGGCGCCGCCGTCTCCAAGGAAGCACTCCATATCCTCGGTGACAAGGACATTTCTACTAACATCTTAACGCTGTTTCCTGCTCGCATGGCCCCTTTTGCGGGGGGTTCCACGAACCTCAACGAGATGGCCCACTCCAAGGCGCGAGGTCTCACGTTCCGCGCCCACGAAGCTTTTCCCCCGCCGAAGACGTTGGACAAGAGACATCTCATACAATGAGATTTCACAGCACTTCTACCTTGGCTGAAGGGTTTACCCCCTTCCTCACAAAAAGTTAAACAGAGCCCAGGCAATGACCATTAGACCCTGACAGGCGGTTTGGTATCCAAATTCGCCTTTATTACAGAATATTTATCCGTGCACGTATACACTAGCAGCTCGTGCCCCCGTCGAGGGAACGTAGATAACTTAGATCCCATGCTCTGGTGATGTCCTTAGTGAATGGGCCCCGATCAAGCCAACCAAGCCAAGTGGTGCTCCGCCATCAGAAGCCCCAACGAAGGGGATAAGCTTTCAGCCATCAGAGAGCACATGATGCGGCGGTCAGGCTTAGCCTGGCCGTCCCAACGTGGAAGGAGCCCACTGCGCGCTAGTCGCGTTTTTCAGGACCAACAATAAAGTTTTACCAACCAGTCAACTAACCAACCAACCAAGGACCCACGAATACAGGCGTTATCTATAAATATGATTATTGTTTGCAAATATATTCACCCTGACTTTTGCTATGACTACGTAAATTGCTTTCGAAAAATCAGAAATAATGTTTTGCGCATCCTAGATATTGAGACTGACGCGAAATTTACACCGCGCTTTTAAGATACGAAAGACGACGTAGAAAGAAGCACAGCGAACCACAGAAGCGCGAACTAACTACTATTCATTTTACGAAATAATGACGCACAAGGAAAGGGGTTAAACGAACATTCCAACATGCGCATGAGACAAATCAAGGCTGATGTCATAAGTTCAGCCAAAAATTATCTTCGAAAAGGAAAAGTCTCATGCAAATCGGATGTTTCAGACACACCTGTCATGTTCACTTAAGATGCAGGTGTGTCACGGTGCTTATGAATCTCATTGAGAAAGAACCTTCAAAAAGAGCATTTCAGGCTAGTAAATGACTAGTTAAATAAATATGCTAGTTAAATAATTATGCAATCTTTAAAACACAGTTTATATCACATTTTTTGTTACCAGGAGCAACCAAACGGCTTATGCCTGGGTACGAGCTTCTGAGGGTTACCCTCTTCCAAATGTGATCCAGTCATCACTCACCCTTGGTAAGTTTGAGAGTAGTGGAGCTCCGTTGTTGCTAAGTGATGGATTAATATCTTGCTGCTAGTTGCAAAACAGCACCATCAACAAGCGTTCAAACTACGTGTGTGACGAATGAAAAAAAGGTAAAACTTGTGTGCTGGAAACTGTGTAAGATGCTTATGCAATGCTCATAAGTTATTAAAATTTACCTACATCAGATATGTAAGGTCGCTGCTGTTAAGCGGACAAGGTGCCGCAAGAAGTGTACAGCAAGAAGTGCAGCAAGAAGCAAGAATTGTCCTGCGTAGCAAATGTTCCTACAGGATGCGTAGGCAAGATGCCATCCCGTTTTGGCAGCGTTTCGCACAGCTTCGGTGAAAAGTTCTTCCATCATACTAATGCAGATATATTCAAAGGAATGTAGTTACAATTCCGAGCTTCAACGGGTACGTTAATTCAAGTGGTATAGTTTCATAATTCGCAGGTATTTGAAAGCTTCGTTCGTTCTAAAGCGACTATACAGGGCACATGCACTTTCGTTCAGTTTGCACACATCGAGGCGAGCAACTTTAAACCAAATAGCGTAACCTCATCTCTGACCCTCATTGCAATTTTTTTCAGATTAATATTGATTGAAAAGATTGGTTAGAAGTGTGTGAGTGCATAAGTGCGGCATAAGAGCACAGTGTACGGAGTCCTGCTACAACCCCAAAATGTAGTATCACGCTGCATCACTGCAAGTTGGAGAAGTAGGCGCACTGTAACGCATAGCATCCATGTTCCTGTGTTGCAACGCAGGAACAGGTTTGCAACATGCACCTCTAATGTAGTTCGATAAGATAAATTTTAATTTCCTTGACCAGTCTGTTTACGCCCGGAGATGAGCGATCAACACAGTCCGAGTAGCCGTGAGCTTGAGCTGATAGCTTAGCTCTGTTCATCGGCCATAGCTGGACCTCGGGATTTATGCTCGTCAGCTGTGCCTCCCACTGGTCCTCTGTTGGTGATTGCATAGGCGTCGTTTGTGCATTCTTGTTACATTCCCAGACCCCGTGATAGAGTGCATTCGGGAACTTGCGAACTTTGAAGTATCTTCCACATGTCACAGCGTACATCGCATGTAGGAGAGTGCCGTTAACAACATTTCCTTAAGCCAGAGGTCGGAAACCTTTAGTGGCGGAGGGCCGAGTTGCATGAAGCCGAGACGGCGGGGGCCGCACGGCAGATCGGGTAGAGGGGGAGGGGGAAGAGACAGGCTTTGCAGGCAAGGCGAAAACATTCGGCGTATTGACAATAATGATGTGCGAAACTAGAACAGAGATCATGTTTATTTTCAGCACGCACATCACAAGGTTGCAATTCAGAAACATAGGTTACAAGCAAAAACAAAAAAGAAACTCTTTCAATGCGACTTTTGGTGCCGAACATTCTTAGCCAACTCGCCAATATCTACGTCAAGGTTGCTCACTGACAGACGCAGAGAGTCGTGGATGTGTTCATCGGTTAGTAAAGGGTATGGGGGAGGGTTCTGACGTCGTGCTAAGAGCCGCATAATGCTGTGCAAGGAGCGGACAATACTGCGGCCCGCGGGCCGCAGCTTGCAGACCCCTGCCTTAAACTATGGTCTCCAGTACGCCGGCCAGAGTGGCAGACACTTTTACCAGAGGGCTAAACAGCATAGTGTCATTGGGCACAGTAAGAAAGGCGGTTCTTTGCTGAGCATTGTAAGCGATGAAGTTTCTTTCCTGATTTTCAGCGCGTGAAGTTTTTCGAGAAGGGGAACGGTAAATTGCATTATGTAAGCCTGGCGGCATTGTGCAGTGAACACTATCTTTGTGATCGTGGCACGCATTGAGCACCGGATACCTGATTTAAGAGGTTCACTTGTCTTTGTTTGATATCTTAGACAGGAAGAAAGTCGTCGAGTTCCCAGTTGCCTTCACGGAGTACGACAACTGTGAAATTCTGAGAGTACCACATCGCAAAAACGGTAAGAACTTATCGGTAAAGATGAAGGGCAAGGATTTTTTTCTATCTGGTTTGCAATATTGCATAAATATAGAGCACTCCATTCTGACTTTCTATTATTTTTTTCAGGCTGTGAACTGTGGGTGAAGGCAGGTCAAGAGAGTAAGATCGAGTCCCTTTGCTTTTTTGTATTTCATTTGCTGTGTGGGCCGTCAAAGTATGTTGTGTATGACCCATATTACTGTAATGGGAAATAAAAGTACTTGCTCAATAGCGGTTACATGCAGTCTTCGTCATTCACCCGGTGAAACGAAATGCTGCTTTTGTTGTAACTCCGTCAATGTGGTCGTTAACAAAGTGTTAGCATAATTTTCAAGCTAACAAATGGAGTGTTTTTGCCTGTAACTCATGGTGTATCCCAAAAAGATTGTGCACCGATTGCTTGGAATAGGGACTTTTAGCTCGTACGTATACTTTTTTACGTTACCGTGTTACCAGAATACCGGAGTGCGTTTACCGTGTTACCGGAACGCATGTTTTAGAAAACTTTTAGCTTATCATATGGAAACGTTTACGTACGTACGTAAACGTACACCTTTACATTTACACAAACCACTACATGATGATAATGACTGCATTCAAACTATATTTAACTTAGATAAGATTCAATCACCGCTGCCGCAGAATCGCAATAGAGGTATTTAGTGTGCACGGCATCCCGGTGTACGCAAATAGATGTAGGAATGCCGGGTTACCGAAAGATGGTGTCGACATCTTGTGACGCTTCGTGCAACCACAATAATGGGCAAGTTTGTTCTCGCCTAGTGTTTTTGAGGGAAAAGCAGATTAGAAAGTCAACTAATTCGTAATTGCGCCGCTGCAAGGTATTTACACCAGAAGTAAAATGCACCGCTGTAGCTACAAGAATAATTTTATGCTTGCCTGGTACACTTCGGCCCCGCTAGATGGCACCACCTATCTGCCCTCTCAGGTGCTTTAGGCCTCTCACATTTACGGCTTAGGTTTTCTAGGCCACTCTAGCTTCGGTAATCCTGATCAAACAACTTGGTCGCAATTGGCACTCGCACGTTGGCTTATTTTCACTCGGCGGCTGGGGTCTCGGAAAAGCGGATATCGCGAGTAGCCACGAACGAATGTGAATTCGCGAGCTATGGCCGCAAACGTGAAACGTATCGGCAAGTAGTTTGCGTTCCCTTTACATTCCGTAAAGGCCCGCGCATGCGCAAATTCCTTCCGGTATCGGGTAGCACGGTAACATAAAGAAGTATACGTACACGCTAAAAGTCCCTAATGAACAAGACAACAAGGCTCTGTTTTTTTGGTAAGCGCAACCTGTGAATAAATCCCGAAAATGAGTGAAATTAGGTAAATTGAAGAAGCCACGCTCGCAGACACGCTTCAAGGTTACGTGAACTGTTTTACAAAGAAGAGGACTCGTCGTTTGAAAACAAGTCGTTTCCCACGTTATTTATCAGGATTATATTACGTTCTAATTAGAAACCTACCAAGCTACAAGTGCAAAGGTGAACGTGTCTGGGAACGTGACTAGGAGAATTATGGCGGCCCAAAACACGCTGTCCTCAGACCATCGGCGTGCGCGCAATTGCGTGGTTAGTGGTTAGTTCAGCTGGTACAGAGACCGCCCCGGAAAGACGTTCGTCCTGGGTTCGATACCCGGACCAGCGAGAAACTTTCGGCAACTAAGAACTTTCTTTCTGAGAAAACAGCATTGATTCAGATGCAGCTTCGTGGTACAAACGGGTACTCGTGAATTTCTCCTGCTTCTCTATGTAGAAAGAAGAAACACAATTGTTGGCCCAAAATAAGCATACAAGTAAAGAAATCAAATAGGAAACAGAAACAAATGAAGGAAATAACATGAGAATTTGTATTGTTCGCTGGTAGAAGTTCACACTAGAATGTTCGCACGCACACATTCCTGTCCAAGTTTTATCCAAGTCCCCAGCACACGGTATAAGATATCACTTCATAGATAACTGCACATGGCTGTTCATCACAAATGCTTGTCTAGTTCAGTGTCCACTAACAAAAATCTCGTAAGAAAATGTTTGCATTGTGCTGCATATGCTTTGCTGGCCCCAGTCCAAGTGATTTTAACAGCGAAGCGGTTTAGCAAATTGTTCCTTGTCCGGCGAACCAAGAAACTGTCATCATCATAAACGGGTATGTGCCACAGAAATTGGGTAAATCACACTACACACCACTGGTCCACTAAAAATGTAGAAGGCAACAGTTAGCCCAACAAATGGCTGCGAAGCGACGGCGGCGAGCCGAAGATGCCGAGTACGTGCGGCGAGAGAATACTAGGGAACGGGAAAGGCAACGGCGGTTGCGAGAAGACCCGAAGCGATGCATGGCCTACGCCAACGACGACGTGCCCGTATATATATGAGAGGTGCGAACGCTTGGTTTCAGCGCGAGGTTCTGTATCTGCAGTTTGGACATCCGTGTCGTGTCTAGACTGTCTGTGGCTCAACTCGGACCATGTTCACTCTGTGCTGAGAATCAAGGTAAAACAACCTAGCTAAAACCTAGCAACGACCCAGAAGCAACCTGCATCACCTAGCGGCTGCGAGAAGACCCCGACGCGATAGAAGGCCTACGCCAGGGCTGGGCAAAGATACTTTGAAATTGTATTGCGATACGATACAAGATACTCAGGCAAGAAGTATTGGAGATACAGATACAAGATACTACCGGAATAATTGTATCCGATACGATACTTCCCAATTGTATCTTAAGATACTTCGATACATTGGCAAATTTGCTCTTATATATCGATATAATGAAGTAGGAAACGCTTATGAACCAAAATCTTAAATCGGAGTTTTCTTAACTGCCACCAACTTTGTTTAATTTTGAGAAAACATCTCTTGTGTCCCCAGATTTCTGCCTTACTGCTAAAGATATATTAGTTTCATTCCGAAACAACTCAGCTTAACATGAGAGCTCTTTATACGCTGCGCTGTCAGTGGTTCTTGCTTGACACTTTTGTAACTAATGGGGGCCGCTTCTCTACTTGCCGACCAGCTAGCGGGTTGCCATCTGAATATAACAACGCCAATAAGAAGCCTCCACACGATGGCGCAAATACCGCTGTGCAGTTCTACCTTGTCCGTAAGCGTATAGATGGCTTGCACTGACGTCACTGAAACAGCCACGTTGGAGCGCCAATATGGTGGGACGCGAACTTAGGGATGTCACGTTAGTGTTATCAGAACATCGCATGCTGTTTCCTTGGTTATTCATGTACAGAGCCCAAATAACGTTCCAGCGACGTCGTTATCACAGTGAACCAGGTTAACCACCGCGTGATTACATTGCCTTGACGTCATCTAAGCCGCCATGTTTTGCGTTCATGACGTCACGTGCAAGCTATCAATCACCGTTTCCGCAATACCGGATCACCGCAAATGCCGCAACAACGCTGGTAGCGATATTTTTTCGTGACGCATCATGTTTACATTGAGGAATTAAAACTGCAATGATTTGCATATTCTACTTATCTGCTGGCGTAAAGCGTTCGTTAGCAACATATTCACGAACGTGCAATCTTTTGAAATTTCTTCTCCGAGAGAACTAGTGCCGTCCAGAAATGTCTCAGGCGTATTGTAGTGGCACAAGGCGTTGTAGGATACCACTGCTATTGTCACTTATGGCTCCGACTATTTCGTGATTTGCAACAGCGAGAAACTTTACGGTGACCTCAAAAAAGAAAACCAATATATTTTAGTCAAATAGCAAGGCGGTTCCTTATCAATCACAGTGAACGTTTGCAGGTCGTTTCACGTAACTATAGAATCAAATATCTAAAAAAGTGGTTAAAGGGACAAAACGAGTTTTCTCGTATTAGTAAACGATACCAGAAGCACCACGCTACCACGATACCAGAAGCACCACGCTTGCTGCGAGAAGACCGCTTAGTAAGCGAGAAATCGCGCAAAAAGAAAAAGTGGGTGACGACGCCACCTTGAAGTTTCTACACCATTCGCCGTGACGTCACATATTTTGACGGCGCCTACTAGGGCATGCGTAGGTTCTTAAACGGTAAAAATGAAGTGAGGGGTCCATGGAGTTAGCCTACGAAATTTGAGGAAATTTTGTTAAGCCAATGGCGCCAAAACACGATAAGTACACATTGAAATCCGTGACGTCAGGCGTGGCGATTGCGGCGCGAAATTTAAAAACGATACTTTCAACTTTATTTCCTCATTTATTAATACACCTATGATGGTGAAATTAACGACATTATAGTTCTGAAAGTACAATTTATCAATCTAAACCGATTATTTTTAATATTATTTTTAATATTCATTTATTTATTAAAAAATTATTTTTAATATTCATTTACGACAAAGCGGGTGCCAATCACGTCGTAGAGGGCATTCCAAAACGACCGGCCCAATTTTTGGTGGCGACGTACATTCTGCGTGTGATTTTTTTTTCGATTTTAAAGGAAAGCGCACGAAAGATCAAATGAAACCACGTTACTGCGCCGCTCGTGCGCTACCATACTTCAGCGCTCTGAAACGTGCTTCGAGTATAACAACCGGCGCGCGAACTGTCAGCATATCGAGGAAGACGGCGTTTCCTTGCCGTGTGCGGTCGTCTGGAATGTTGACGCACGGTGAAGCATAAGGCCGCGGCCGGCAATTTCGCCATGGTCCACGCGGCGGTTGTTTCCCTCGAAGCGGGCTTGAGAGCCCTGCAGTACGGCAGCGGACGAGGGCAATCACGTGGTCATGTTTCGCGGACTTTCTTTAGATGTGATGCAAACGGAGGACAGAAAAAATAGCACTCATGGTGACAATAAAATTATGATCAAAATAACCACTTGAATAATTGAGCAGGAAGAACAAAGATACAGTACACCAAGATATATTATGTTACGTAAGTGCTTGTTCTACAGCATCTAGCATCAGCACCAGTGGAGCGACAGTTTTTAGAATCTCATCGTATGTAAGTTAAAACTTGACATCATTGAGATCTTTTTAAATAGCTGTCCTGTGAAAGCCGCGAGACGCAAAGAAACCCCATTCTTGCATTCTTCAGACTTCGTAACGAAACACTATGTATACGCAAGGGAAACTTCGATAACGACACTGTAGGAGCGTCAGAATTTTCGCGAGAGGTTCGTACGCGTTAGAGTACGGTAGAACAGTACAGTGTTTACGAGGAAATGTCATGGTACCGACACGAGTAAAAAGAAAGGAGAATTGCGAGAAAGCGAAGTTCGACTGCTTGTAGACGTTCGCGGGCTTTTGTATGTCGAGATCGCGCGAGCCGCCACCACGTGACTGTGCTCCACCGATAGGGACGCGCTGACCTCATCGCCTGCCCTCGCTGGAGAACTCTGGCAGATATATAAAGAATGTCACTGTCGTTAGTTTTATTCAAGAGCCTTAGTAGTAGCAGTATCAGCTTGAGGAGCGTAGTTCAGCCACCGTTACTTGTTTTGCTCGGTGTTCTTCAGTATCTTGTATCTTAAGATACACGATACAGTTATTGAATGTATCGGAAA
Source organism: Rhipicephalus sanguineus (assembly GCF_013339695.2). Lineage (NCBI taxonomy): Eukaryota > Metazoa > Arthropoda > Arachnida > Ixodida > Ixodidae > Rhipicephalus > Rhipicephalus sanguineus. The sequence continues at coordinate 68,185,407 of NC_051178.1, read as the reverse complement.
TACAGATACAGATACTCGTCTGGCGAGACGTATCGCGATACAGATACAAGATACCCAAGGAGTATCTAAGATAGTATCTAAGATACATGTATCTTCGATACTGCCCAGCACTGGCCTACGCCAACGACGACGTGCCCGTAGATCTATAGGAGATGCGAACGTTTGGTGTCAGCGCGAGGTTCTGTCTCTGCAGCTTGGGCATCCGTCTCGTCTATGGGGCTGTCTGTACTATGTAGTTTAACAAAAACCTCTCTGCGCTGGCAATGAACGTAGAAACAACCTAGTATCACATAGCGAAAGCCTAGCAACGACCTAGAAGCAGCCTATAAAAAAACCTGCATCACCTAGCTAAGGCCTAGGAACAAGCTAGAAGCGGCCAGATCAGTCTACATAATCGTTCAGTTTCCCTGTTTCAAGCCTGCCGCTGCTTAGTGCAAGCTTCGCCAATTTGTTGTGGCGTAAAAGGGTGCTTGTCAAAACTTGTTTTTTTTTTTTAAAAGTGCGGAACACTTTAGGGGCCTGGCCTGTCGTATGCTGTCATCGTATGCTGTCGTAGCTTGGCGCAACTCAGGCAAAACCACGTATAGCATAGCCAGCTGTAGCGTGCGCTCGCGCCAAGGAGAAGACTTCTTCCTCTTGTGCTTCGAGCCCCTTGGTGATGATAAGTGCGGGGATCTTCTGGGGCCCGGGCTGTCGTATGCTGTCGTCGCTTGGAGTAACGTAGGCAAAAGCCCGTCTAAAAATAGAAAAAAAAATGAGGCAGCAAGCGAGAAATAGAAAGAGAGAGAAAGAAAAAAAATAGAAAAAGCAAGAAACAGAAAGAAATAGATAAAGAGCGAGGAAGAAATCAATAGAAAAAAAAACAGCGAAAAAAAGACAGAAAAAAAGAAAGGAAGCAGAGAAATATAAAGAAAGAGAGGAGGAAAGAAAGAGAAAACCGAAGAGAAACAAGCAAGGGTGCCTAGCTCCGCACTCCCTTCAGGCTTGGCATCCCTAGTGCGAAGCTGCCCTAATTATTTTCTCTTGCTTTCTTCCTTTGTCTGCGTACTTTGTGTATTCCACAAGGCTTTGACCAACATTGTCGATATGATGTCACTAAAACCTACGCAGAAGACTATTCGTGTACGCTACTTCCAGTCGAAGGCTGTGAATCAACGTGTGTACGTGTCGTGGGAGGTGTGCCACTATTGAAAAAATTCTTGGTGCGTCAGTTTCGTATTGACATTATTGCTTTGTCACTATCTATCAAAGCACAGGAATTGTTTCTTATGAGCGCGCATGACATTATCATCAGAACATCATAAGGTCATGTTTACTTTATGATAGCACATTAATTCATTCTAGTTCCACACGACTGCACGATAAAATAAAGGCATGGGTATGCAGACACGGACACAAGACAAGAGATCAAGACAATTTTTGCGTCTTGAGATGTTTTATATCTTTTTTTTGAGATGTTTCTGTCTACTTTCTTTTCGACCACGCGGCTTCTTTTCAGTTAGTGGGCGATTTTGTTGTCTTGGTCTCTTGTCTGCGCGTCTGCACGCCTACATTTTCTCACCATGAATTTCCTCTACTTCCTGTCGTTCTAACGCTTCGGGTGTCTGAATTTATTGAATTGTTAAAGAAATTATCAGCCTACGCACGGCTCTTGTCAGAGTGACCATTTGCCATTCTTTGTTTCTCTCTGATTGCGAGTTGTCATTGTTCCTAAGGCTGCAGTCCTGAAGGCTATTTTTCTGCGAGTCAAAGCGCAGCACGGCGGTTACGGATGTGGATGTGTCATGGTTTTCTAGCTGGCAGAAAGACTGACGAGCCCGTTTTGTGTATGTATTTGTGGTTTCGATAAACTGGCCAAGGCTCGTCGCAAGGCACATCTGGTGACAGTAACCGAGTGATCCTGTTGCCGCTTTCATCATTCGTTGTGCGCTTACGTCTCTGTCTCCCGGAGCTCTCTAGCTTAGCGAGATGCCTGCATTGCTATAAGCGAAGCTTCTGTTTCTGGTCATCTGCCGCGAGACTTACAGGGGCGATTTGTATACATAACCACTATTCCGAGAAAAGCGAGCCATGTAGTGATCCCCCAGGCAAATATAAACGGATGACCGCGTAACCGCTATCCGCAAATGCTAGAAGGCGCTCCTTGCCAGACCATCGATCAGGACCACTAAGCCCCTATTGCGATTGAGGCCGGCAGACAACAGCGCTCGCTTCTTCGTATGCTGCCTCCGCTCGCGATGTAAATGTCGGCCACTGGTGTTCTCTTATCTCGGGCAGTCGCCTGCGGCTGTGCCTGCCTTTACGAGATGCGACGAAGTGGCCTCGTTGTAATGCCAGATTTGCGTTCGTTTCTTTCTGCGCAGCAAGAGCCCGTTCCAAGTTTCCTTGGAATTCCATAGTTTACTCTGGAATCTACATTAAAATGGAATCTTATGTTCAAGTGTCCTTCACTTTCTGCGCTACTGTGCCACACAATCTGGCGCACTACATTTATTACAAACTTTAGGGTTAGTAATGTAACAACAATCAAAAGGTTGAGCAGTAGCGACCACGTACCCGATTTTGTGTCTATGTTTTTCTGTTCAAAGAATAGGTATGATTCAGTGTAATATTCTGTACGGTTGTGCTAGTAGAAAGATACAAAGATTCGAACACTGCGCCCTCATTTGACCTCGCAGCTGAAATGTCGGACGGTAAGCACTAGGACCCAGGTCAAAATCCAAACTCGAATACGGCTTCGTGGAAATCGGCTGCAGACTCGGCCCGCAGGCTCTACCATGCTGCGAGTTTTTGTGCTGTCATCTTAAATTGATGGGAGTGGGCAACCGACTCGCCGAGGGTGAGTATTCGGTGTACGCTGGCGGATATAGAACTGGCCTACAATAGATATGAGAAGGATTCATGTCGATTGTCCGCCTCGTGGCCGTGCCGCGATAAAAAGCCTACTTCTGCGACCAAAGCAAAAATCTCGGAGACACATGCACTAAAGGGAATCGTTCCCATTTTTATCTACTTGGTCTCCAGGCGTGTTCCTTCTCCATCGTGAGGTCGCTGCATTTTCTTTAAATCAATTACCTCCACGGCATATCCGGTCGCGGCTATCATCACAGGTTGAGAAGCGATAACGGCGCCATCCTAGGTTTATGGTACCCTTTTTACTGACTTTAACGCAGCAAAAGCTGGACAGACCTTGGGTTATATATGTTCCTGCTTGAAGGCACGAAGCATTTGCTTTGCTGCAACTACGCCGCACTACGCACCTCCGACGCTCTTTGGAAACGGCGCTTGTTGAAATTACAGTTGTGGCTTCTTAAGGTTCGAGCGTTGGGTTCTTGTGATCGCGCACGTTCGGTAGAAGGGCGACATCCTAAATGGGCCTCTAGCCTGCCACGCTTGGCGGTAGAAGTTCCATGAAACGACCATCGACGGGTTTATTTCGGCTAATGCCCAACGACGGCTGTCGTGTTCAGTTTGCAGGATACGGTAACAAAAGTTAGGCGTTGAACGATAATGACAGTACGAAATGTGAGAGGGCAGCACGTTATCGTAACTAACTCAAAGAGGACTCAAAGAGACAAGGCGCTCAAGCTGCTTGTTTAGTTTTTGTGCACGACGCAACTTTACAAGGTGCAAAGAATAATAACTTTCCGTGGCGCTTATGGGTTATATGGTCCGTTACATGGCGCACTCACAGACGTACTTATCACCAAATTTATACAAGATATAGAAAAAAGGTAACCGATAAGAGTTACAGTTCCTTCTTTAGAAATGGGGATTATAGTTACGATACTTCCCCAGGAGAGGAATGGTGATATCATATGAAAAGTAATCCATCATTTCTGCGTTACTCCCCGCCAAGCGTTAATACATTGTCTAATACCATTGAATTAAATGAACTGGCGTCATTATTTTGTCACACCCCCTGGAGAGCGAGACACGGTCTTTAATCGTTTTCTATTTACTAATAATTGCTTTTCCGTATTTTTGTCGGTCATCTTCCATCATTTCTTTATCGAAATATCAGCAGCGACACTTAGAAGCTCGGTAGCTGTGCTCGCTGTGGGCAATGGTAGTAGTAACGCATTAGAACACCTTAGGCACATGAGTGTGTCTGCACTGCCGCAAAATGTGCGCGTATTGCTCCTCGGCGTAGCACAGAGCTTTCGCTCTTGCTAAAGTTGAGGGCTTCTCTGAGAAGGCATTCCCGGTAGGGTCAATCGAAAGGTGAAGAGGACCATTGCTAGTGAGAGATAATGGCGCTGTTAAATCAGTCTGGCCCATTTCATCGAGCGTTAATATAAGGAGGTCAATAAAAAGCGCTCGAATTTCACCTGTGGGAATGTGCGCAACATGTTTTCTCGTAGTAAAATAAATGCCTTATCTACAGTGTCAGTTGTTGTATTATGTACCAACTTCGTTCTTGGGTATTCCAGGGTTCGTACCTTTGCAGTGGGAGGAATTCGCGTGGCAGGTCAGTTACTCCTCTAAATTGGAGCAACAGCGATACCCCTCTTCCTCCTTCACTTCTTAGAGAGTATAGTGCAGACCAGATTAAGGTTGCGCGAAAAGAAACAACTAGAGCAGGCTCAGCTGCCGTCTATGATTGGTGGGAGAAATAAAACGACGAATAAATGACCATAGGAGGGAGAATAAAATACGACGAATAAAAACTACCGAAAATTTTTAATCTTTTGCCTCTAGTATGCTTTCGCAGAAATTATTGTTATATCGTGGACTTCCCGACAAACGCGGATTGTTCGACAGCGGATACGAAGTAACAGGACATGAAATTAGCATAAGAATGAACCTACATGGAACAAAACCCGGACGAAATCTGTCCAATCCGTTGCGAGTCGTATCAAGTTTAGATAGCAAAAACGCTCACGTCGCCAACCCGGCAGGAAGCAATCCACCAACGATGCTGTTTACATTTCAATGAGCTTGTAGGTAATGAAGAAGTCGGTACGTTCGAGAAAATTGCCGATAGACAAGAACGCTTAGCGGAATGAGACGAAACTGATCAAACCACCTCGATCGGCCATATTAAGAAATCATGATATTGAAATGGTATTAACATTGATGTTCATACCATGTACTCCCTCTTATGTTCTGCACGGTGTCGCGTACACGAACAACCAAGGCGAGTTTCATTACCAGCCGAGATAACAGGTCCCGGAATGTGCAATACACAAATTGCACGGTACATGAAATTTTTCGTTAGAAATACACTTATTTTCTTTCCCACAGATTTTATTATCGTTTGCATACAAGAAAAGACTCTTATACACGTTCGTGATGGTGCCACCACGTAACGGCTGTGCTGCAATTGCGATTCGTAAGGTTTTTCGTCGACACTCTCTGAATTATTGTGCATTCGAAAGCAATGAGACAAAAGCAGCAGCTTGTGTTATGTTGTACTCTGTAACTCCACTGAGAAAGACAGAAAAAAAGAAAGAAAGAAAAGCAGAAAATAAGAAAGAAGAAAGAAAGAAAGAAAGAAAGAAAGAAAGAAAGAAAGAAAGAAAGAAGAAAGAAAGAAAGAAAGAAAGAAAGAAAGAAAGAAAGAAAAAAGCATACCTGTTTTAGAGATTGCTATGGCGCAATTCTAGACGCGTTGCGGACGCATGCACTTTTATGCATGACATTTGTGAAAAAAAAATTACCGTGTGTTATCACTGGCCGGGATAGGTTTAATCATTGCCAGGCACCACAACGCTCGTTTTAGGTTTCTCGGCACCAGTATTTTTATTTAGAGCAACAATCCGTAAAATTTGGAATTTGTGTCATGTACTCTTTCAACGTTGTTTTGCACTGCCTCCAACGCGTCTCTCATAATCATATGTTGGTTTTGGGACGTTAAACCCCAGATAATAATATTATTATTGCACTGCCTCCAAGGTCGGAGGCATCTCACCTGGTTTTGCATTGCTTCTGTGATCGAACCTCTTTGACCAAGTTACGATGCCATGTGACAAAGTCATCATGTTTCGTTACGTCACGTGGCGTCACAGTTTGATTATGTGTGTGACGTCATGGTGACGTCATCAAGTGATGGTGATTTTTTGCATCACTCGTCCCAGACGCTGCGGGACGCCGACGCCGACGGTCAGATTTCGCGTTTGACGAGGCGTTTAAGGCTTTCGCCTCAATAAAAAATGTCTAATCGTGTAACTGCCGCCATAGTGTAATAGTGTATCTCAGACCCGTAGCCAGGAATATTTTCCGAGTAGGGGGGGGGGGACACTTGCTAAAGACCTTGACTATTTTACGAAACACCTATTTTCATTTTTAGGAGCGAAGCTCCTTAAGGCGGCACCCGTTCGTCCCTCGTAGTCGTAGTAGTGCGTAACCAGTCGTAACGCTAGTACCAGATCTTGACCTCCAAGGTGGTGCCGGTGGGAGATTTTTCCTGTGCGTTGTTGAACAATAAAAAATTCGCAGCGTGCGCGTTAACTAAAAGCCGAATTCTTCTGTCTCCCATTCCCTATTAGCAGCCATTGGCATGTTCCAGTAGGAAACGTTAGTAGAAGTAGAAGTGTAAGTGTTAGCTAAAAGCCGACTTCTTCTGTCTCTCATTCCCATTAGCAGCCATTGTTTACCTCCAAGGTAGTGCCTGGTGAGATTTCTCCTGTGCGTGATTAAACAATAAAAATTTTGTTCAAAACACCGTTGATTGATGAAATAAACCAACGAAAGACGCCAGATGTTTTCTAAAAGCAAAACGAAAGAACGCCAGATGTTTCTAAAGCAAAACAAAAGACGCCAGCTGCTTAACGAAAGACTCCAGATGTTTTCTAAAGCAATGGTTTTCTAAACAATGAAAATTCACAGCGTACATGTAAAATTAAAGTGAGCTGCAAGTCGTCATAACTCATCGAACCTTTAGTATAAACGCGCCCGATCTCACGTCGGTGAGGATGTACTGGGCAGAATTCACGGAAGATTCACGGCTTACCGATGAACCTCCGCAGCTTCGCCCACTCATCATCATTCACCCCGTGGATATGCTGTGATGTTTTTTTTTCCGTAAAACCCCACCGTCACCAAATTTGAGGGGGGGGAGGCTAGCCCCTCCCCCCCCCCCCCCCGACGACGGGCCATGGGTCTGGTGTAACTAATAGTGTAACTAACGCCAGCTGGAGTTTTTAAATGCAAAGCGTTCCTTTGCCGCCCACTCACTTGAACCGTTTCTTTCTTTCTTTATTTATTTGTTTTCTTATCTATCTATCTATCTATCTATCTATCTATCTATCTATCTATCTATCTATCTATCTATCTATCTATCTATCTATCTATCGATCCGCATACGTCTGGGTGCTCTCGTGCTCGTCTCCGTAACTTGCTAATATGAACCAAAGTTAGCGTGCGAGGAGACCAGTGTATTGCAAACACGGTTAACAGGTTGTGAAATGAATATCGCGACATTCATGTCTAGCTACGACTACTTAAAGGGGCCCTGCAACACTTTTCGAGCATGCTCAAAAAGCGCTGCCGATCGGTAGTCGAGGCTCCCGAGAACACGCGAGCCAAATATTATAGCGATGCGCACGGCCTGGAATTTACAATAAATTCTCAAAGTCAGCTGAAAATCGCTCCCTCTGCTCTCGACAAATGATGTATTAGTCCGCAATATATGACGCGATTGTCGGCAGTTCCACCATTGGCTGATGTTATAATCACGATAACACCCTCATTATTACTTTTGTTGTTAATTTTGAGTTCAATAAGTAGATAATATGTATGTTTATATTATGTTATTGCGTTAAAAACACCGAACAAACATTAATATTAGCACTCCCGGTCTCACCGACAGCTCGTCTGCTCGTAGTTGCGTGATTCCGCTTTCTTCGCCATGCGCAGTGCCGAAAACGTGAATACTTCTGTGCTTTTGACCATCGCCGGTTGCCGTTGAGAGTGGCAGCCGTTCGAGTGTTGCCTCGTCAGCTGAGAACTGCATCGTCTGCACGTTCTCACGACCGACCGAGGCAAGGGCGCAGCGTGTCTCCGATAACAATGCTGGCGTCCGGTAATGGCGGCGCTTCGGGGTCGTCTTCCAGTGCCGTCTTACGAGGCGGTGTATCGGAGTATGGGCCGAAACCGATCTCAGCTGTCATTCGTTCCAAACGAGCGCGCAGGTTTGCTTCCATGGTTGGCAGAGCGATGAAAACACTACGGCGTTCGAGGTGCACACCCAACATTACCAAACCGACGCGCAGTTTTCAAGCACGCGCGATACACAGTGCGATCGACTCCGCTCGACGAGAACGACGCAAGCCGACCGGAAGTGGCGACACAGACCACGTGGCTGCCCCCAGACGTCAGAGAGAAAAAAATGAAGAAAAAAACTCCGCCGGCGCTCTTGGGCGGAGCCTCGCTCCTCTGCGCTCCCTCCGTCGACTCGCTGCCTAGCTTTCCGCGCGCTCGCGGCGTTGAGTTGAGGGAGAAAGCTGCGGAACGTGATCTCTATAATTTGGTAACACCACTTAGACTTGACGGATTCGAAAAATTTTTGCGGCATATTACTCGTGAAGAGTCATACGTCAATAATGAGACTATTCCAATATAACTAAGAAAGGTGTTGCAGGGCCCCTTTAACCCTATTCTCTCTTCTGCCCTTCCTCTCGCTCCCAAAGTTGAGAGTAAGTAGGACGACGACAAGGACGACTTCACCTGCCCTATCGAACTTATATGGGTCCCGGACTATTCGGGATATCCAGAGAACGCGGCCGCCCACTAACATGCTCGAGGATTCGTCCATCGAGTGTTGGGTAGGGCCTCCGATCAGGAGAAACCGAATCGGGAACCGTCGACTCCGTATAACGGCATCACCACCTACTGCTGAATATCGAGACAAGCGAGACCACCACCTCACACCAAGCTGACCAAGTGGCAGGAGGGCACGTGGTGCCGGCTGCAGACGCATTCCTTCCTCTTCCCCCTCCACCGTATGTTTACTCACGTATCTACCCTGTTCCTCATTATTCCCCATTGCTCATTATGCGGGGAAATAGTCAACCTATCCCATATTCTCTGGAACTACAGGGGAGACCTCCCCCCCCCCCTAATCTCCTGGTCACTCCCTCACCCGTGGCGTGGGTAAAACCTCTGTCGTCTAACAACCCTGTCTAGTTTCGGGCCATAAACAGAGCCGGGGAGGTGGCTGACAGGCATGGTCCGGCAGCCTCCTTCCCTTTTATGACGTCCCCTTATATATCACTTTAGGGATAGTTTCTTCTTCTTGTCGTGCACATCACGGAAACCCGATACACACCCCATCGCACCTTAGCGTGCATTCCGTTCCAATAAAACCAACGTATGTGCTTTAGCATGCGTAGCGATCTTACATCGGATCATGAGCTACCCTATAGGCAACAGTGAACTCGACGTGCCTCGTAAGCTCCCGATATGCCCACAACTACTGAATTTAGACTAAGACGTCGATCGAGCTCCTAATTTAAACCAGTTTGCTGGAATACTGAACTTTGATTGATTTGCGGCGCTTAAGGAAATAGAAAAAAAGAAAAATAAAAGAAAACATGCAGACAGAGCAAATATTTAAAAATTCCCGTTTTCTTTGCGTTTCTGCATGATTTTGCCTATTTCGCTTTCACCAACGTGCAGCTTTTAACGCTTGGCTCGAAAAAAAAAATCCGGCGTAGGCAGCTACTTGCTGACTGCTTCGGATGAAATCGATTCCCACAAAGCGGGGGATCTGCCAGAATTTCGTTGCGAATTCAATCTTTGCACAATTTTGTAGTGCAGTAATGAAACAGCGACGTTGGTAACCATTTCATTACTTGTGAAGTGCATGACTGAGAACTTTATCGAATTTTGCAGTGTATGTGCTGACTAGAGTGTGTTTGACACAGTTTATAGCTCTCCACTAAAGTTTCTCTCTTTAGTTCTCCGCTAAGTTTCTCTCCGTTGGCTCGCGTGCAAAATCCAAAAATCGCGTCCAAAAATCGGCAGCGCTCTACAGTTCCCTCATGACACTGCAATGCGCAGGCATTATATACTGTCTCACTGAAGACGGAAAGAAGCATTATGTGACAACTAATTATACAGAACTGTTTCCAACAGGAACGCACTAATGGTAAAATAGACGTGGTCGCAGCAGGCTTTACAAAAGCTCCTACTAACATTTCTGCCGAGTGAGTTTTTCAACAGAACTCTTACGTAGCTTCAAGCGGTAGCTAATTCTTGCTCAATAAAATTAGTTGCGTAGCAAGAGAAGTGATCGGCTATTTATACCCTCTTTCTGTTACGAGAGACCCTAGTTGTGTTTCAGCGACCATTTTGTTGATAGCAGTGTGTACCCAGGAAATGTTGGATGCGAAGGAAGCGACTACATGTTTACTATGGTGCCGAACATGCATCAAAATCGCATAATTTCCCATTAAGTTTTGCATATTCCGCACGATGCAAGTGCCGTAGTGTAATTACAGTGATATTACATGTAATGGTTCTGTATTATGGCGCGTGTACCTTGCGTAAGCCGCGAATGTATTAATCGGTCAACGGAGCATTCTAAAAGAGGTAAGAAATGCAGTACCACACGCAAAGACGCGTTTATTCTCCTCCGCATAGATCTGCGTCGTATACCATATATTTGTCCGGCCCACAAAGCAAGTGGAATGCGAAAAAGCAAAGTGACTGAATCTTGTGTACTTCTCCCGCTTTGGCCCAGAGTTCGCAGCCTGGAACGAAAAGGTTGGTTGTGGTAAATGCCACTTTATGCACGTTTTTACTAGTAAGACACGCGCAATTTCTCTGAAGGGGCTTACCGTTATTTCTGTGCGGAACCCTCAGGATTTCGCAGTTGTTGTACTCAGTGAAGGCGACAGGATACTCCACAAATTTGTCTCGTGCTGGCGGACAAAGAAAGCAAAACGAAAAGAAAAAGAAAAAAAAGAAAGAAAGGTACTCTTAAGTTTTTCATATCTAATCATTGCGACTAGAAAGCAGTAATCCCACTGTAGGTGCAAACAAACAGTTTGGTGAGCTTTTATTTGGACAGATTTTTCACTGATTCCTTGAAATTGACCGCTCGTTCCATCCCTGTCTAAATGCGTCGTTCACTCGTGGAAGCAATAGGTTCTTACGGAAATACTATGGAAAATATTAGCGCCAACGAAATGAAGCACCAGGCATTTTACTGCGTAATAACGCCGATACATAACGAATTGTCACGATAAATAACAGCAAAAGTGCAACAGAGGCTGGTGAAGACACTTCCAAAGCATTCTCGTGGTGCTTTGTGGTGTCGCTTATTGTGGCGGCTGTTCGAGAGATGAAAACATCAATTTAGATGCAATAATTACAGAGGTTAAATCAGTAAACAAATTTATGGTTTATGGTGTGTACCGTCCCAAAGCGACTCAGACTATGAAAGATGCCACAGTGGGGTGTTCCCGATAATTTCGACCACCTTAGGTTGTTTAGCGTGCACTGGCATCGCACAGCACACAGACCTCTACAACTTCGCCTCCATTGAGTGAAGACAGGTAAGGATCAAACAAAAAGTCAATATCGGTTCACTCACGCACGAATGTGCATGATGTCAAAGGCCTTGCTTGTTGTCGGGAAAGCTCACCGTGCGATGTCTAAAATATATCTTAACGCGCAATATCACACCGGCCCGTATGCTTCTCTTCAAAACGGAATGCCCTGTCGAGGCAATCATGTTGCACATGTAAAATAATATCCAAATCTTCACTGCTTACATGAACATACTTTCGGTGAAAATTTAAACTTTGGACCTACACGTTTTCCTTTGCTCCTCAGATAACAATTCGGTTGCTTGTGCTTTTTAGCCTAATTTTAATTATAACGTAGCGCCAGAAACTACTAAGTAGCGCTCGCTTGCCCCGCGTAGCCCCGGTTTAGCCGACTCTGCCTGCTATACTGCGCAGGTAGGCACTTATTCTAATAATAATAATAATAATAATATAATAATAATAATAATAATAATAATAATAATAATAATAATAATAATAATAATAATAATAATAATATTGCCGAGATAACATGCCTGCGTGTAATCGTAATTTCAAAATTCCAGTCTTAATCCTTGATTTCCGAGTCTACACTTTCCGGTACAGTGCTTCAGCAAACACGAACTTTAATAAACAACGAGCACGCGGTTACTTTGATTTGCGGCACTCTTTATTGTGTTCGTGCCAGGGTAGAACATGGATGCGATGTTCTGCACAGAAGCGCCATTAATGTTTCTCTGCTCAGGCCCGTATCTTCTATTGCGTTAACTTCGTTTGTTTAATCTGTGGGTTCTAATGACACATAAACATCAAACTTCTGTTGTTTTTTTAAATGACAGTCATGTTTAGGCTTTCCAAGAGTGGAGAGGGCCACGAAAATTTTTCAGGATTTTGTGCTTCAGGGTGCACAGCATATGACATGGGTGGCAGAATATGAGAAAAATACTTCACCGCAGAAGAAAATGTAAAGACAAGGAAAATTGAATATTAAATATATCGGCACGTATGGACAATAAACTACTACATTAAAAACACTCCTTTGGCTATATTTTGTGCGTTCTGACTTGCCATGCATACGACTCTCTTTAAATAGACAGGTGAACTCGTTTTAGAGGTTATTATAACTTTTGTTGAAGAGTCGTCGGACGCTAAGGAGAGTTAACATGCGTCTATGAAGAGAGTCATACATGTGGCAAGTCAGGACTGAGGGAAAAGATTAGCACATACTCTTTTTTCCTTAGAGTGTACAGCAAATATACATGTAAAATAGTCGAAACCAATAAAAGATACAGCATATGCACAGGCACTCGCAAAACAATTCAGAACGCGGGGCAGGCGGCCGCTCGCTGGCGTAGCGCGCCAGCGGAAGAATAGTGCCATTGTCTGCTCTTGCGCAGCATCTCTAGCAAGCAAATCTCACCTCCTATGCCCAGCTATAATGGTTTTGCCTTGCGCCAAGATGTTAGCGTTAGGTGCCTCTTAGCGCAAGTAAAAACGCCCGGCTTTGCTAGTGCTAGTCAGTCACGCACAATAAATATTCAAATCGATTGGGCCAAAGATCATTGGCGCGCAACGTAACAAAAGACAAAAGGCATCAAAGCACACGAGTGCACACGATACACACACGGAGTGTGTCACGGACACCATTCGGCCAGCATTTCTGTCACAACGCTTACATGCACCTAACGCAAGCCTTTAGAAGCCGCAGCGCGCTGTTTGCTAAATGTCACTACCAAACAAAGTGTTGAAAGTACCACTCTCTACCACACGCATAACGTCTGAGCCTTTCGAGTGCAGGGGCGGTATTTTGAGGCTATCACTTTGGGATGTGTCGCTTGAGCGCGCGCTTATTGGCTGGTTGAGGAAAGGTGTGAAGTAGTCTCTTCGATAATTGGACACACGAGCTCATACATCCCGCAAAACAACGCGATCTCCGAAGGTGATAGTCTCTCAATACGGCCCCAGGTCATACAATGTTGTAATAGAAATCCGTAAAACAGGGGGTGGATGCTCGAGCCAACGTTTCGACAAGTGGACGTGTCTTCTTCCAGCCTTGAAGAAGACAAGTCCACTTGTCGAAACGTTGGCTCGAGCATCCACCCCCTGTTTCACGGATTTTTTCATCGCAGCTTCCATCTTCCACTTCCTGCCGTTTTTGGAATGTTGTAATAGGCAATTTATAATGCTTTTGAGGCCACGACATCTCCTCGAGATCACTTTTCCCAAGTTCACTTCATTGATTATCGTCACGTGCCAGGAGAGATATAAGAGTACCAGCTACATGCGTATAAGGGTGCCAGAAGCACGTACCGTCTGGAATTGGAAGTTAGTGTATTGACCAGATGGCCACGAACTAACAGCTGAGAAATCTTGTTTTTAAAGTCATATATCACAAGTTCACTCGAACCGCGTATCTGCGCTAATATCACTTAAACGTGAGGTCACTGCGCGTTTAATACATTGACACATTGATATACATTCGGTTGTGCCAATCATACTGTGACGTTCTAATATAACTCTAATATAACTTTCCCGGCACTTGCCATTTCAGACAATCGGGCCGTCCGCTTCGTATGGTGCTACTGAACACGTTCATGACGCCATCGAACATGCTCACTTGGCTTTCCAGGACGCTTGATATCATCTCTATGTGTCGCAGGATTTGCGAAAAGGCGGCTATGACTGCTTGCGTCGCGATGATAAGTTCTTGCGAGTATGTTAGCAACTCCACGATATAATTATGAGGGACGCCGTATAGCGGAGGGCTACGAACGTGCCTCATAATCAAATAATCAAATTTCGGCCATATGGGGTTCTTTAACGCGCCATAAATCTAAGCACACGGGTGTTCTTCCGTTTCGCCCCTATCAAATACGGCCTGAGTGGGCGGCTATTGAACCCGCGCCATTAAGAAGCATTCCCATATAGCATTTGCATTTAGGTCAATATTCCAATATAGATGGAGTTCAAGAAAACACTATCAAGGAAATATTTTCTATTCTAGGGCCAAACGCTACAAACGTATGCTTTACCTTCAAACTTTCGATATACCGAGACTGCGGCCCAGGACAATTGATAAGGAGAGATAGTGCTTCTAGAGGACGCATAGTTATCCACTCAACAGGCTGTACACTGCCCCATCGGGAAGCAGGCAGCCTTATACAAGGAAAAAGAAGCCAGAGTTGGCGATTGGTTTCAGCGTTCTTCCACCGCCTTCCAAGTTCCGCGAAGCAGTAAGGCGATGGGTTCGCCAAACCTTGCGACAACGCGTATGTGAAGGTCCGAGTTCGCACTCTTTCTTGTACGATGCACTCAACGAAGTAGAGTACCCGCGGAATTGCGGAAATTTCAGGAACAGATAGGCCCGATGTACTTAAAAGCAATGTCAGTAAGGCGAAAATAGCGCATATCCAAGACGTTGCCGCGATGCGCCGCCAATCGCCAAGTGCAGTAACATAGTCAAAACGGTTTCCCAGTACACCGCGGAGAATACAACTTGTTGCCGGTGGACCCAAGGCTCCGCATCATCAGGCCTATCAAACGTTGTCTACATCGCAACTCGCTCTCCGTTTCGCACCTCCTCTTCTGCCCCGGTGAGAGGCCACACGTGCTTTAGCGTGCGGGACTGGTTGGATTATCAACGTGCTGTCGTTCGATACACTGGCAGGCAATGCTGGCAGTACGAAGGCGCGCAGCACGCTCAACTGTTTTAACCTTAATGGAACATGTGGATCATATTACTGGCTCCCACGCGGGAGATCTCCCGAGTGCTGCGAACTACGAGAATAGAGTGGATTCTTTGTTTTGATCGAAGAGCCCGTCTCCTTGCTGCACAAGCACTAAAAGTGCAACGTTGATGCGCATACGGAAGCTGCACTGGAATCGTCAGTATCGGCTTGCACCGCATTATTCGCACAGCGACGCAAAGCACCGGATGGGTGCTCGTGTTTCCTCACGGCCCACAGCTAGATTAGATGGAGCTTTCATAGAGAATGCAGTAAACGCCACTGCTAAAGAGTGCTGGAAACGCGAGTGGTTTTTGTGTTTCTTAAATAAACCAAACCAACAATTCAGCTGCTGAATGACATGCGCACATGCGTGCAATAAAACGAAGAATCTCAATTTATTATCTTAGTCGACGTTTAGCCTAGAAATTGAAAAGGATCACAGACGAAGTAACTTTTCGCCGCCATATATGCACTAAGTGCATTGTATTTGCAGTATTTGAATTGGTTCGTCGGCGTAAAAAAAAAACAGGAGCTTTAATTTGATGTGAGGCATAGAGTTCGCTCAACTACCTCGAAGGACAAGAATATGCGCTGCAGACTACACCACCATCCTGACCGTTACTCGTGACCATGTCAAGAGCACCTCTGCGACAAAACAGTGGAACCGAATGGCAAATTAGGGCAGCCATGTACAGTGACACTAGGCAGCACCACCTCTGCAGGTGCGTTGAGGTCCCTTCAGCTGCATGGCAAAATCGCTTGTCTGGGCCAACTGTTTACATACAATATTGCAGATAATCTCCCAAAATTGTCTTTTTTGGAAGAGGCGTACTTGAACATTTGATACATTAATAGGATTTGAAACAGTCACACTTCATTTGTAGGCAGTGCCGCTAGATTGGAGCAGATTTTGGCTCGCAGCGTCTTGGCGCCATAATGAACTTTAAATAGCACTGTCAAAACACTTCAGCATGACGATACCAAATCGCCATGACACTTATCTGGGTATAAGAAGAAAAGACTTCCGTCATAGTGTCCGCAGCGCTGCCTGGTGATTATGGCGTAATGTTTATCTTAATACAAGTGGCCCAAATGTTCAAAGGAAGGTTTGTGTACTATCGCTTACATGGTGAAGTCGAAGTCTGGATGACGTCAGGAACAGGATATCCCTCAGTCGCTCGAACCCATGCGTACGCTGTTCTGTTACTCCTGCGAAACCAGGAAGGATCCCAGACATCAAGATGTTCACGAAACATCGTCCAGGTAACGAACATTCACCTATATTCGCAGCGGCCATGTTTCCATTGCGCTAACCGCTAGCATGAGCGGTGGTCCCTTAAGTAGCAACGTTCAATAAAGAATCGTATGTAAGGTACATGTTGCAATACTGATACAGTGGCGACATTGTAGGGAAACTTAGAGGAACAATTATAGAGGAATTTTCAATGGAATGCGGAGAAATGAAAATTTATTGGTCCTTCATGGCTCCGCTCACGATACTTATATCGTGGATCCACGATACTTATATTGCGATTGCTACGGCTCTAGACAAGCAGTTCTTTATAGCCTATTAAAACGTTGGGAGAAACACTGTGAATAATTTAGTTCGAACCGCAAGCACATGCAGATGAATGCTCGCGTCATTTATTAGACACATCAGCATCCACTTAATGTAGTTGCCACTGTGTGCATTGTATCCGATACATTGAAAGTAGTCATCTCTTCCTTCAGCTACAAATCAATAAGCGATGTGCCTCGATTTTGGGCAGAGATGATCCAAAGACCACTTCGCCCTTTGTCAGCTCCGATGGTAGCTCACTTATTTTAAGGACTTCCTTCTCGAACGACTCCATATTTCAGCTGTTTTAAATCTCGTGTAATAGCACCTCACTCCCCAGATGATGTTTTACTCTTTCTCTTCATTTATCTTTTACCGTCCTTCTTAATCCTCCCCCAGATCAGGGTAGCCAATCGATATTGCGGCATGGCCTACCTCCCATCTTTTAATTTTCGCCTATTCTTTCTAATCAGCATTTAAGTGGACAGGCAGCTCGCCCAAATTGCTGGACGAGAAAAGGAGACAAGAGTTGAAAGATTGAAATGGTACAATTTGGCTCGAGTACGAGTACGTGCAGCCTACGTAATCATTCTGTACGCGATATCCTACGTCCAACGCGCGCTATTCTTGGAAACCTAAAGCTGTATCGAAAACCTACAAGAAAGATCTAAGCACAAAAGAAAATACTTCATTGTAGCTCTTACTTTGCCAGAGTAAACGGATCGATGTCTCCAACGGCGTTTACCGTGTACTGTTCCTCTTCGTTCACGGAAATGAGTTCATTGTAAACGCATTTCTTTTCCTTGTAATATGGCTCGTACTCGTATGACCTCATGTAGAGATAGTACTTTCCCGGTACTTTAAGTGCCTGCGAAATAGAAAATAATTAACAGGGCCCGTATTCACAAAAACATCTTACGCTGGACATGTCATTAAGGACGCCAGCTGGCCAATGGAAAAGAGCGCTCTCGAACTGAAAATTTTGTAAACTCGGCAGAGGGTCCCTGGTATGAGGAGACCTCCCACCAAGGGTAGACGCGGGACTAGCACCGCGGCACCGTTTCGAGCAATAAACGTTTATTCCTCCTCCTCCTCGGCATCACTTCCTTATTAGAGAAGAATCACTGCAGTCCCAAAATAGTAGGAGAAAAAGAAAAGC
This sequence comes from Rhipicephalus sanguineus, assembly GCF_013339695.2. Classification (NCBI taxonomy): domain Eukaryota; kingdom Metazoa; phylum Arthropoda; class Arachnida; order Ixodida; family Ixodidae; genus Rhipicephalus; species Rhipicephalus sanguineus. Next base: position 68,167,467 of record NC_051178.1, on the reverse strand, counting down.
AAGCTGCCCACCAAAAGGAACTTTAGAATTGAATGTCACTATTGAAATGCACGTAAAACGATGAGATCCACACTTGTTATAGAAGCTGAAGCGATATGAAAAACTCATTGCATTTGACGCAGAATGGCAACGCCTAGCGCCGCTTCAAAGCAGTATATTTAATTTGAACCATTTTCCCCTTACAAAAAAAAAAGAACATTGGTTGTTTAATAACACAGACGCACGAAGTTTTAAAAAAAATCCGCAACTCTTTATGAAGTTACACATTGCACGATCCTAGACGGCAGATGTTTGAATATTTCCAGGAGACAAATGTAATATATTGACCTCACACTTACGCTAAATCAATCACAAAATTTACGTTCATTTCAAAGAGGCTTACTTCTAAGTTGGTAATATGCATAACGTGTCCGTATGTCATTCTCCGATAAGAACACATGTACTAGAAGGTGCAATAAAGAATCTTGTGTGTTTTATTACGCAGTTGTACAGTTGAAGAATTGAAAATTTCACGTTTTTTACTCCAACATTGGAATTTTCTGCAATTTCTGTAAAACAACGCCTGACATACAAAATTTTGAGATGAATTTACTAATAAACTTGTTCATAACGGGCATTTGCTGGTGACAGGCCGTCTTCGGTAATACACGTCCCTCAGAACGAGATGCTCGCATCTAATCCTTGGAGCAATCTTAGCATGCCTAATATTGCCATGCCTACTTGGCTTAAAATGCCTAATCGCCTAAAATGCCAAGCCTAGTTGGCTTACCTTCCAGGCGTCTTGATGTTCTGCATATTCTGGCTTCCGCTCAATTTGTGACAGGCTGAGGGAAAAAGCCGCCGAGAGCAGCAGAGCGAATAGCAGAACTTGGCCGCTTCTTCCTGTGGGAGCCTTCATTCCACTGTGTGTTTCGCGGCAGCCCTTAAAACAAAACAAAAAAAAATGGAGGCAGTGATCATGAGTCCGAATGAACATGGTGAGCAAAGGCGGAGACTTTCGCACCGTAGTGGAGCGAGAACAGAAATAGACGCAAGCTGCGTTGTATACATGCATCATGCCTCAAAGCAGAAAACTCCTATATGATATGACACTGTAACATGATAAGAACCAATGCTGTGCGAGAATTTTCAAAGGCATCAAGCAAAGAACTCTCCACTGAATTCTGTGCAATATGGCGTCATCAGATAAGCCGAGATGGCACACACGCACAAAACTTACGATGCAGGTTTGTCTACGCTTCCAGATTGTTCATAATCATCTTGCGCTTAGCAGCGGCATACACTTACAGCGTGATTTAATAGCTTCGGTGATAAGAAATAAATTCTTGCGAGGGAATAGGTTTTTATGCGATGGCCATGCTTCGTAGCGTCATTTGGTTGATGAAATGCGTATTCACAATAATAGGTCGGCAAACTCACTCATAAGTCGACTCACTCAGACTCAGATCGGGCCACGAGTCTGTGTGAGTCTGAGTGAGTCCGGGTGAGTAATATTTTGGTGAGATTGAGTCCCGAGTGAGGACACTTGAGGAAAATATGGGTGAGTCTGAGTCCGAGTGAGCCCTAAGCACAAAATATATTTCTTGAGTGAGTTCAAGTGAGCTCCAGCTTTTGTTGCCGACTTATCGTCCTATCTACTCGTCTTCAGCATTACTATCAGCCTTATGTCGCCTTGCGTTTATACTAAAGAATATTCACGCATATCTCAGCCCACTAGCATTCATGCGCCACCTCAATATTTATGGTCAGAGGCCTCAGTTAGGGAAAGGGGCGCCATGACCTTCCCATGCAAGCTTTTTCATGGGAATTTCCTGATAAAAATATCTTGTGTGAGTAGTGAAATTCGTAAAAATGTCCTTACTTGATTGAAACCACGGATAACTCATATTTGAAGGTACAAGATGAAAAGGCGCATCGTACAGCACCGAATATGTCCGATATTGGCGCTAAGGAGGATTGACACCACGATCGAAAAATCTAATTTTATGCCAACAGACTCATGATTCGACTCGCTCAGGCTCACTCAGACGCAGGTGAACCCGTGAGTCTGAGTCTCGTTGAGTCTGACTGAGTAACATGTTAGTGAGTTTGAGTGAGTCCGGTTGACAAAAACATATGAGTCTGAGTCCGAGTGAGTCCGGTTGAGGCAAATTTTGGTGATTCTGAGTCCCAGTGAGCCCTCAAAACAAAATATATTTCTTGAGTGAGTCTGAGTGAGCTGCAATTTTTTTGCCGACCTGTGTTCACAATTAAGGATGTCCTAGCTATATGAGGTTGTGCATGGAATTTCCTACAGCTAAAATAATGCTGCTCGCTTAAGCTATAGGTTATTACGACAACGTCGGAACTCATTGGTTACAACAAAGCGGACAAAGGTAAATTGTTGCTGCAAATGTATCCTTTTATTGCACGCTTATTTCAAATCTGGCGTACTACTCAATGTAATGCACTGCGTGCTACTAGTAACAAGGGCTGCTCGCGGCCTACACGTGTTTATCCTATTTGGATAAAGGCCTAACGGATATAAAAACGCCGGTGAATTGAGCAATACGATATTACGACCCACGCTGTCCTCAACAAAAGGTTTATACTTTACTAAATCCTAGAAGAGGTTAGCATGTATACGAAAAAAAAAAAGAATACCATAATGCCCGACGTTTCTTCTCACATGACCCTCGATATTTTTGTATTTTTTATGTGATGAGTTTAATTGGAGTCCAATGGTCCCTCACCTACATTTGCTTTATTATGTCCCGATACACTAAAAGAAAAAAAAAAGAACAGTGTGCTGGAATCCCACATTATGCGAAGCACAAGCGCTCGGCAGAAACTTTTTCACAGCCCCAGGAACACTTAAAGTGTGCGAGTGAGACGAGACTCGCTGCGATCATTGGGCGTCGATATATTATAGGACAATAGTAAAACTGATACAACAGCATCGTGGTAGAGAACGCTTGCTATTAGTAAAAATAAAGAAACGAGGCCAGCACTCACCAAGGGGTGCAGATCCAAGCAACGAACCTACTAGCAAGACGTCTGCTAGAGATATTCAAAGGCTTCCTACACTGCGGAAATACGTGGCGAATCTGCTCAGGTACGATACCGAAAAAAAAACAAGAAAGGACAAGAACTTGTTCCCGGAAATGATTCTAAGAGCTAGTTCCTTGAGCCAGAAGAACCGGTAGCCGCAAGCGATGAGGCAATCGTCAGTTGATCAGAACGCCTGGTACAGAGCGAAATAAAGATGGTACATTTCTGCATACATAAGCCCCTTTTGATGGCTACGTGCTCTGAAACAGCAATATCATACGTAAAGAGGAGGAAGCAATACAGGTTTAGTATTGTGCAATGAAGTATTTTCGAATTCATTGAGGGCGCAGTTCCGTAATTTATGTCACCACAAAAGAAAAATGTGGGCGTCGTGTACGGCGAAAAGGTCCTATTTTGCAAAGAGAAACAAACACGTCGTGCTTATGGCGAAAAAAAATGCAGTATCGTTTTTTTCATTCAAGCAATATCAAGGAGTTATACGCGTCTTTATTGGTGCCGGCTACACCTCGATGCAAGGCGAGCACGCACGCACGCACGCACGCACGCACGCACGCACGCACGCACGCACGCACGCACGCAGGCACGCACGCACGCACGCGCACACACACACACACACACACACACGCACACACACACACACACACACACACACACACCACACACACACACACACACACACACACCACACACAAACACACACCACACACACACACACACACACACAACGAAAGAAACGCGCAGATATAGGCATTTGCGCGTGTTGGAATTTCTTGCACACTGTTTCGTTTTGTTTTGTTCTTTTGTTCAGTTTTGTTGCGTATATACGCGTAAATACGCGTAGATACTGAACAAAATAATCGCGTAGCTCCACGGTGTTGCTGGCAGACCACCCACACTTATGATATCAAGTCAAATCAACCCTACTTTCTAGATTAAAAAAATTGGACCGACATATCGCGGTACGACAGTAGCCTGAAAGTGGCCCAACAAACCTTACATGAAAAATTATACATAAAATATGAGCATCATCAACTGCAATTAAATGAATCTTAGTTCTGTAAGAGCGTTGGCTGTCACAATAATTATAAAAATAACATACTGAAGAAGCGGTATTACGCTGAACAGACTGTAATAAGAAAAGGATATGAGGGCTCTTGCATATTATTTCGCAATTTTGGACAAGTAAAATCGCCCAATAACGCCATAAGCACAGCAAAAAGTTATTTTACCATCACGCGTGAAATTTACTCTGTTGCCGTACAAAAATTGCGCACAACATAAGCATTGCCAGCACAGCGCTTCTTCACTTCCTGCCACTGGCCACTACGTTTCGGTGCGCGTGTTCTATGTCGTCACATGAAGCCCGATAGCCGAGCTGGATATGTGAAATCAAATTGAATGGCGTAGCACGAAAAATAAAATGATGAACCTGGCAGAACTCCTACCCAGGCAGCTACGGCAATTATTGGGGCTGACATACCAAGCGGGCATTTAACACGCTGTGTTTTAATTATATATAGTGACTTCACTGTTGGACTCTGTTGCACCACGAATCTCCTGCCGCCAAAGTTTTTCGAATCCTTCAGAGTACGCGGAATTGCCGGTAGTTAGCGCAGGCTTCGTGTGCTTTTATATCCTTTCGTTCCCACAAGCATGCGTGGAGATGCACAACAGGTGGGTTGGCAGGGGCCACGACTCCACCCAACAGTTTCCAAAGCCGGGCGCTACGGCCTTGGCCGTTTTCTGTGGTTTCTTTCTTTGAACGTGTTCGCGGATGCTTCTAATGCACCGGCACGTGGCGTCACTCACCGCAGCCGCGGTATCTGCCGACACGACTGTAGTATACTGCTGGCGCATTAGACAACCAGGACCCAGCGCCACTTGCACGCGACACCATCTATAACGGGCTCTGATGCATCGTGGAATTAATTATCGGAGCGCTGCTGGTCGGGCTCCGCTCGACTGAACGATCTCAATGGCTCTTACCATAGGCATGGACGGAGGAGGGTGTCCGGGGTGCTCATTCTGCCCCTCTCACACACCCCTTCACCTTATACACAAACACACAAATGCTCTTTCATCATCTTGCAACACAAGCTGTCCACGCATAACGTAAGCAAAGTCATCAGCAAGCTCTCTGATGCCCCAGCAAGCATGCCTTGCTACGAAAAAAAAGGAAGACTTTCCTTCCAGGTTCATACGAGCAACAAGCCTCTAGTGGGGTTACGTCGTGGACTTTTAGCTCTCTCCGCTATGGCAGTATGTCCAAAATCAAGAAAGGAAGCTATTTGTCGTAAGTCACTGTTGTGACGCCCTTAGCTCGCTGAGTTCTATGGGCACTTTATATGTGAACGAAATTCTCGTACAGCTGGCGTCTCGGTGTTGTGCGGAACTTTATGTAGAACTTCCTTCACGATGCCTTTTCCAAAAGCTTAGTGCTCTTTCCGCAACACCACGTCTGCGCTGTCATGCGAACATTACCTCCAATACTGTTTGTCTTGTGCGGATTTTGCTTCTAAGAATCGACGCTGCGTCTCCATCGCTGTCATTGGCGTGCTCTTCCAATTATTCCCTTATACCGCGAACTTTCTCATTCAGCCTCTCTTCCAGGAACCTTTCTACCTCTGCTGCTGTTCAAATGTTAGCATTACATGCCAAAACAATAAATCTCCCACTGATATTAACTCACCTCAGCGACTTAATATGCATTGATAAAAGCGATATAAAAGGGAATAATCTGTAAGGTATAAAAAACACCAAAAGAATAAGTTTATACTGTGCACCTGTTCGTGTGTGTATGTGTGTGTGTATGTGTGTATGTGTGTTGTGGTGCGCTATTTTTTGTGGGACTTGCAGCCATGTTTTTGCTGCAATTCGGTACTCCTCCCATTTACCCCATTTTTTTTATACGGTGACCCTTCCAAACACTCTGTCATTTTCAGGCATATTTGCAAAGTTCCTGGTGTTTACGCGTGTCCATTAGTAGAATTCTACGCTTCACCATTTATCTCCCAAGTAAACCCAGATCGTCCTTTCCTATAGAACTATCCACGGTGTAATGGACACCGCACATCGCGCATTTTTCTTCCAAGACACTCCATTATCGCTTTGAAACGCGAGCCGCCGACGCAAATTTTGCTGCATAAACAGTACCTTATCGTATATCGCGACGTTATGGCAGGAAGTAGGAAACTAGAGCTGTGATGAACCTTCGTGAGCTGTAAAGACGACAAACTTTGCAGTGATGTGTTGCCCTGGATGATGAGCGAAAGGTAAAGCAATTTATAGTGGTTAACCTAAATTCCTCTAACTTCAACTCGCATGTTTTATTTTTATGTCGTAGCTTACGTCATACGTGCGAAACTGAAGAGAGCTGTTATTTAACATTCTATGGTATTATGTGTTGCGTCAAGCATCCTTTATTATGCACTTAGCCTTGGTAACTGCGTATGAAAGCTTCTCATTCTCACGTACATTTTTGTAGTGTCTGCTCACCGAAAATGCGTGTACTGGCGTCGCATCAGTTCAGCAGCGAGCAATACCCGTAGTTGAGGATTGCAGCCCAAAAGCCGCTTCTTCGCGCTCAGAACAAAGAAAAACGGCTGCAGTTTTCTCGACAGCATGCGCAACGTTCAACTGAGGAGTGGAAGCAAGTCGTCTTCACAGACGAGTGCACGTTCACTACATCGTGCGATCAGCAAGCCCGTATTTGGCGCCCTGACAACACCCGGTAAGCTACATGAGAATGTGTTTTTGCAAACGTGCTTTTTGTAAGAAAGAAATGGGCTTCCAGCATGGGCTTCCAATTTTGTACTGTGAATACGTTTGAATGGGTGCGTCATTCCGTTTGCATGCATACATCTCGAGACTCCCGGATGCTTTCGTATTTCATGACGATTATTGATTATGAGGTTTAACGGCCGACGCTACACAAGCGATGCGACGCGTCGAAGGGGGGGGGGGGGGGGCTCCGGAATAATTTTGACCACCTAGAAATCATTAAAGTGCACCGAAATCGTTTAGAAGAACGCAATGACGACTTATGAGACTGCGGTTCATCGTAAAGGCATTTCAAACACTGCGCGTTTAAACATAGCTTGAAGCAAGTTTCGTAACGGCTTCAGCTATCTGTACGTTTCCTTATTTTATGCGTTCACAATCGGTAGTCTAGACACCCAAATGTTCTTTTCTTTTTTTCCTTGATGCAGGTACCAGCCAAAGTTCTCACAAAGAGTCTCGAAAAGCGGAAGGTCAACTGTAAGTGTCTGGGGCATGATCACAAAAGACGGTATCGGACTTCTTGTGAGAATCGACGGCAAGTTCACAGCGAACAAGTACTGCGAAATTTTTACCACAGTGGCCCATCGCGAACTTGCAAAGGTGCACTTCTCCGGGGCTGGTCCTGTATTCCAACACGACCGTTCGCCTGTGCACACTTCGAAGAAAGTTGAAGTCTTACTACGCCAGTTCAACATCGCCGTTTTAGAGTGGCCGCCCCAGTCACCAGACTTCAATATTATTGAAAATATTTGGGGCCAAATGAAAGCGGCACTCGCATCCAAGCCCCTCCGTGGAATGTCAAGGGACAGCCTTTGGAGAGGAGTCCACGCTGAATGGGAACGCCTTAAGCTGGATGCCACCCTTGTGAATTCGTTATACAGTTCCCTGCCACGTACGATGGCTGCCGCGATTGCCTCCGGGGGAGATGCAACCAGGTACTAAAATTCGCCTTCGTCATTGGTTCGGACATTGCACCCTGCTGCCTCGATTGTCTCCGAAAGGAAGGAGACCATCATCTAAGCTTCATTTGCAGCCGTGGTCTTGGCTTCATCGTATATGTAATAAATGTGAAGCACAGATTTATTAATATCTCTTGTTTGTCGTGTGACTTTTTTACTTCCTTAGCATGCCAATTCTGAAACCCACCCTCTGTGATCAAAGGGAACTTTTAGAAGTAAAAGGCGCAGTTAATATTTTAGGCGTACAGCATGCCTGCGCGCTTTCATAACGGATTTAAAATAGTATCTATTGACGCGCCATTGCTGCAGGGTTTGTGTATTCTAAAGCACGCGCGCAATCTAGGTTTCGCCGCTCGAGGCGAAGTGGGAGGCACCGCAGCAGACGACGCGCAGCTCACTCGGCCTGTGGCGCTCATTGCGCTTGCGCCGCAATAGTTCGCAAGGCGCCCGTCGTGGCGCTCCGCGGAGCGCGGTCACCCGCTCCGTGTTCCCTCTAACAGTGGCCGCGACTGTACATTGAAATAGCAGGGATACCTGAATGGCAGATTGCGTTTGTGCTAGCTATGTTGCTGGGGCGCGTGAACTGGCAGCAGCTGGAAGAGAGATGGGGGAAGCGTTACCAATGTTACTGTTGTTGCGCGCCTCGCAAGTCTCAAGTTAGCACAAACGGCAGGTAACATGGCAATACACACAGGCAGTTTTCATAGTATACAAATTGTTTACGCGTAGTGAGTACGGCTGTCCAGAGTTTTCACTAAACTCATGTAACTTTTTTCGGCATTGTCGTGTCGCCCTCGAGAAGTCGTCACAAGTGACACCTTAGAGGATTGAAACTTCTTCCTCTGAGAAGAAAAGTTATCCTTTATTTTTGACGGATGAAATTTAACAATAATAGGCCGGCACGTATTGGGAACATAGGCACCAAGCCTATGCGCACGCTGTATTGCTTCGTTTGATAGGTTCAGGTCCAGTTTGTGAGATGAAGGTCAGCGATTATTTTTTCACTCTACGCCCAACCTTCAGAAACATTGTCAGCAATACCAAAAAAATATCAAATTGTCGCTACGAGACCGATCTTCCAATTCGTCAAGTCGGGAATGAAAGAAAGAGCAGCCGTTTGGCTTCTTATAGCTGTATTTAATGCTTGCGGAAGATCAGGATTATGGTGACCCGATATATGTGATTCTACCAATGTCTCAGCTGTCGCTAGCCTGCTAGAAAGATCGGTTACTTTATGTTCTAATAAAGATTGATTGGTTTGAACATGGTTAAGTATGGCAAGAAGTTCCGCATGACGAAAGTATACATTAGCCGAAAGGCTAGCAATAGCTCTCAGTACCTTAGCGTCCGGTCCTGGGTTTAATTCAGTATCCCCGCACTAAAGTAACTTAGGGACGTGAAAGCACTCAGAAACATTGTCATGGATAACACTTGGGCCAGGGAAGAGCAGCAGACATATATCACTGGAGCGCTTTGAGTACAAAGACGGGCGGTTACCAGCCTGCACAATGAAGCCGAAAAAATTCACCAGCGGTCCCATAGCAGCCGCTCTTTCCTGGCCACTGAAAGGCGCCGACGACGGGCGGACGTTTAAATCAGCAGGATGTGCTGACGTCGATGAAGGAACCGGCTGGTCCAAAAGGTGGAGGAGGTGCCATCCAAACGGTTGTATGACGGGCATCGGGTTGAGCAGCGGGGACAGTGATTAGGGTGATCGCTGACGTTGACCCGTTCGTTGACGCCGCAGAAGCAGCGCATGGCCATGTGTAAACGAGAGACGAAATCTGCACGATGAAGCAGAAAAAATTCATCGCCGGTCCCATAGTTGCCGCTATTTCCTGGCCACTGTCGTTATATCGGTAGGATTAATCAATTCACTTCGTTTATCTGCGGTTCATTTACTGATATCTCCATATTTTGGGCGAATAACACCATTTACGTTGAGTAGCACTGACAAATGGGCTACTTGGTACGTATGCATGAACTTAGAACGGCGCAACAAGGCAGACTAAAACACGAAGACGGCGCTTGTGCTCGTGTCATCACTCGTCTTTTCGTCTGCCTTGTTGCGTCGTTCCAAATACAAACACCATTCGCGCCGTGTTCTGATTATTAATATGTCAGAAGTAAATTCATTGTCTACAGATACTGTACGTACACAATGCTCAGAAAAGGTGTTCAGAAAAATGTTTAATGCGTAACACTCGTTTCACTCTTAACCGTTTTCTATTAAAGTATAAGCGATATATAAGAACGCAAACTGCTGTTCACACAATGTAAAAGTGGTAACTGAATCTGAGTTTCATTAGAACACACACCTATTATCATGACAAAAGCGACAACGGCAGAATTTACGACAAGGTACCATCACTGCTGTTATTCCTATTTTAATTGAAATTATTTGATCCATATAAAACGCATTGGCATTTTAAGTAAACACCTAATTAGGCCATTTTGTTGTCCTTTGAGCAAGTCGTAAGAAGAAAATGAGTCAAATTCGAAGTGGAATTGCAGTTGCAATGAGATGAGTGCTTGAAGTGCTGAACAATATGGCTTTATTTGCCATACCTATTCTTATGGCAGGGCCTCGATAGCTGAAGACAGTGAAGCGGAAAGTTTATAAGGGTCGCCTGTGTGAAAAGAAAAAGGAAAACGAACTCGGCAAATGGGCATGATTGCTACCGCGCACTCCTAATGGACTTTTGGAGATAACGGCACTTCCAAGAAATGTTATTGCAGCTGACGCGTGACCACACCAAGAAAAAATGAGTCGTTGCAAATTTCCATCCCGAACTTCATTGGCTATTTCCGTTATTATTGCACCATTTTGTACATTTATTTCGGAAAATTTATGGCAGTAATTCTTTTCCTACGCAGATTGCCTCAGATAGCACAGCTTCTATTGTCACATAACTTGAATCTATATCTGTATCATCATTTTCGGACGTCAAGGAACTCTCATCTCAATAAGGAAATATTCTGCTCCATAGTCGCTGACCATTTGCAATGTATTCGACTAGCGTACGTGCCTACAGCAGTATTTTTTACAGATTGCTGATTTACAGGCGGGGCCATCTTTTAACGTCCTTGTAGCGTCTGTGGCTACACTGACTAATTATTTCGGTGCAGTTAGATTCCGAGTGCACAAGCTGGTAAGTAAGCGTTACGCAACCCTTGCCTAATAACACCCCTTGACATTCGACATTGCTTACACTTCGAAGTATCCCTCGCCTAAATACGGCAGTCCGGTTTACCCGATATGCCTAGTGCGAATTCCAATGTTTGCTTTGCTGTAGAGAGAAGGTAACATGCGTCGTTTAGTTCTACTTAGCTGCCATTTTATTACACCAAGAAGAGGCATCTTCACAATCGTGTTTCACAAAATAGGGCCTGGATCTACCAGTTGATGTTTTCCTTTCGTTTCGAGCTTCGACTTTTGGATAGATCATTGAAGAAGTTCGTGCTGCAGTCCAGAAAATCATCGTCGACTGGAAGGATTGCCAAGTTATGCTTGCTTTCTTTATCATTTTAATTTTTGTTCAGTCGATTGAAGATGTGCCATTGATTATTGTGTGCCTCACTATCTAATTAATCACTTAACGCAAATTTGTTATAACAAAAATTACACCATCTCCCGCTAAAGGGGACCATGAGGCGATGCGAAGCCGGAGCACTTGCAAGATCGCGTTCCGTTGGCGTTCGTTGGGCATGCTACTGAGCTCCCGTCGTGGAACGCGAAGAGCGACGCTACGCGCGTCGTATCTTCCATCTAGCCTGGCGGTTAATTCTCACAGGGCGAGCGGGGAACGCGGTCGACAGGCGGGCGAAAGGGGGCCAGCGTAGGAGAGGAGAGAGAAGGGGAGGGGACGCTCATGCGCTCGAGCTCTAGGTGGTGTTGGCTCATCGCGGCGTTGCGCAGGAGAGGATTTCGCCATGTTTATCCCGCGTTTCAGAGGAAGAGTGGAAAGGGGGAGGAATAGGGGATGTGGAGAGGGTATGGGAGATGGGAAGTGGAGAGGGGAAAGGGGAGAGGGGTAGAGGACAGGGGGAATGGTGAGGGGGGGTGGAGAGGAGGTGTGTGGAGAGGGTATGCGCATGCGCAGTAAGGGTGGTCACGCCGCACACCACCACCGGATTGAGCTCCGCCTTAAGATACTTCGCATCTAATAGCTGCGTTGATACCGTTTTAACCATCCGACTGTTTGCAATACTTCATAGTGAGTATGAATGATTATATTTCGTAGCAGAGCGACAAAAAAGAGAGGGTATAATAGTCGATAATCGAAGACTGTTATAAGATCGCATACTTTCACACTTGCGTCTAGCAAGGTTTCAGGCGAATCAATACTTACGGGTACACTGGGCCAACAAAAGAAACATGTCACTGTTGACAAGGACATTCCCATTGGACACTTTTACTACACAAGAGGCTTGTGTGTTCTGTTCCTTTTGTCAAGGTGCTCGCAATATTTGGAGCTGCCTGTACCGCTCGACACATAATTGAAGAATACCTCAGCTATTGTTAAATCTTTGGCGCGAATTGAAAATAGCTCTCTTTTTTGTAGAAGAATAACTTACCGCGCATGCCATTGTGCACCACAAATTCTATTAGGCACAAGAATCCTATTGTAGCATCACACATTCCCTGGTCCATTAACGGCCAAACAAAATTACATGCACTCGACAGCCTGTGTTTGTTTAAATCTTTATAATATGTTCTTCCAAAATGCGAAGGGAACGTTTCATAGAAAAACGAACAGAAGCGGTGGTGGCACTGCGTTTCGCAATATGCTAGAAAGTTCCACCGGCGCGCCAGGCCGGTATTTCGCTGCGGCTACACGCTAATTTAGCCTGACAACCCCTCAGAGAAGCGGAGGAACACCAATTTACAGCCGCTCTTTGCTAAAATCAAGTCGTCGCTGAAAAGCATAAATGTACGCGCAGCTGGAAGCGTAAAAACATGACAAATCCATTAGCGAGGAGGAATTCAGAGCGCCTCGTCTATGCGAGACACCGGTTTCCAGAATCCGAAAGCAGCGCTATGTGTGCGCCTGAGCGAAAACCACTAAACTCGCAAATAGCTGACATTGTCTGAAGGCGGGCGTCGCAGAACTAATGTATAGGCGGTTAGCTGGGGATGTCACTGCCCTCTCTGGTGATCAACTTACTATGCACAGAAAACCAGCGATGTGCCCTATGAAACAACCATGCTAGAATATATTATGTTGGCGTTTCGCTGCAGCTTCGATAATGGGACCAACTGATTATGCCCTAGCCCAAAAATTTCATTTGGATTCAATTTAATGCAAGGATGTTTGCGACATTTTGCGTGTGTGCTTCTGAGAAAAATAGCACGATCCCATATATATTGCTTCAGTTATGAAAATGTCTGAGTGTTACAAAGCATAATTTATATGTCATACCACAGAAAATTTCCATATTCAGCATGTCACCTTTTTCAGCAAAGAGCGTAGCATCACTTTTTTGAAATCTTGGTAGAGCCGCTTGTTTTATCTTGCTTGAAAAGGCACAAAGGCTCGAATATTGTAAGGCCCTGAATCGGCAAATCTGGATAATCAGAGATGCAGCTATTCGCGGCTAATTGTGGGAGGGACTTCGATGAAAGCGGTGCGTATTTGTAAAGGTAAAAAAAAACAAAAACGTGCGTCAATGAAGTTTTCCACCGCTGGCATGATACATACTCGCTCATTCAAAGCAAAATTTAGATTTTCATTTAGTATCCTGAATATGACTGCATTGACGAGAAATGATGATAAACGCATGACCGTGTTTTTTTTTTTCAGTAATCATTCGCCCTACAAAAAATTGTCGATGTATTACAGGTTAAAAGGACCATCCCAGGAAGCCTTGCAGTAATATATATGATAAATTCTAGCAGGTTTTTTATCCCTCTGAGAAAGTGACCGGTTTTATTCTGTACAGAAAATACCTTGTCAATGAGAAAGTACGTAAATATCGGCGGTGCAACAAATATGCTTTTCCACACACATAAGTTCTGCATCATGCCACAGCTTTCTGTGCTTTCGTACCTTCCTCACCTTATTGCCGCTCAAGTAGAGGTAGCCTTGCGGATGGAGGAATAGTAAATATGCGCTCTGTCGTACCTGACGTGGTCACAGGTCGGTTAATCCAGGGGCAAATGTGATTCCCTGTCCGACATGAAGGGAGGTTCCCGTATTGGTAGTCTTCCCGGTAAGCCTGCTATCGCTAAGCTGCAAAACAGAATGCAGAAAGTGCGCAATTTACCCCGCCGCGGAGTGGTTATGGGGCGTAACTGCTGGTCGTGGGATTGAAGGTCAAAAGTCGTGGGATTGAATCCCGGCCACGGCGGCCACATTTCCACAGAGGCGAAATGCCAGACGCCCGTTTGTTTAGATTTAGATACAGTTAAAGAACACCAGGTGGTCAAAATTTCCGGAGCCCTCCACTACGGCGTCCCTCATAATCATATCGTGGTTTTGGGACGTAAAACCCCAACAATTATTATAAAGTGTACAACTTCGCAGTAAGTGACTGTAAAAAGCATGATTCTCTAGAACGGATTTTCTGGCCGCTAACAAAAAAGAAAATCAGATTTATTTTTCCATAACATCCATAATCAAAAATATTATCTTAATTCAGTTGGGCCAAGACGTGATCCTTATATCTCGCAACCTGCAGGTCATCGCCACTGGGTTCACACAGAAATTGAAAAAAAGCTCTAAGTCGCCTCTACTCTGTTTCCCGTCGTAGCGATGTTCTTGAATGTCGGTATGAACTAAAAACCGCGTAATACCACACTTTTACGCGGAATACCAGAACCAGTTCATTCGTTCTAACTCGCTTATATAAAAAATAGGTCTCGATTGGAACCACTCGTCTAACGAACTTCTAAACACCACTCACGCGGTCAACGCCCGCAAAACTGCATTAGCCAACAATAACGGAATACAAAAAATAAATGCTGGTGTTTTGCTTGAAAAAGCAACGATTTCATTACGAACCACGCAGCACTGGCAAACTCCCTAATAATTTTCACCACCTGGAGCTATTTAACGTGAACCTGATGCTTGGTAGGCGGGCGTGTCGCAATTCGCTTCCCACTGAAATGTGGCGGACAGCGACTGGAAGCCGATCTTGCGGCATCGTGCTCAGCGACGCAGCTCCGCAGCCGCAACGCATACGGACAAGAGGACCCGAAATTTCGATCCAGCTGGTAAAGCAGTTCAAAAATATGAAATCTGCAACAAAAAGAAAGGAGCCGATGGAGAAGGAAGGAGCAAGAGAGAGAGGAAAGGGAGGTATGTTAACTAGTCTAAAAAGCTGGTATGCTACACTTCACTGGGGAAAGCGATGGGGGAGCTAGAAAATTTGACGGTTGCTAACGGACAACAACACAATATACCACTCACTTCCTCATTATCTTCACGAAATCGGGAGTATGTTCTTATGTTTAATTCTATAGAGCAGTGGTGCTCAGATGAGGGGTCTGTGAAGTTATTTTTTGGAAAGCCACAAAACCCATCCTCAAAAAAAAGGAGAAGAAGAAGAAGAAAAGCGTTTTTGGAGGCACGCTATGTCCTGTGACAGCAGCTCATTCTTATTTTTTTGTATGCTTCGCGGTATAACACTTCTGCATTGAGGCGGAGCTGTCTTATGTTTCCCGTTCTCCATGAGATGGCTGTAAAGCTTTTGTTCAAGTTTTCTACGACATATGCACGCGAGAATACTCTTTATAGACTCGCATATTTGAAGATAGTTAGACACTGGTTGAATGTCGCTCAGATGGCACAACTTATTGACAAGTTGTTGAGATCAAATTGGCGTGTCACTTTAAGTTTGACTATTCTTTGCCAGGGAGAAATAAAAGGCATATTTCACGCTGCATGTGGTGTTAATTTATGACCCCCCCCCCCTTTTTTTTTTCTCTACATGCGAGAGGTCCCTCAAAACTCCCACGGGTACACATGGGGTCTCCGAAACATCCATGGCTGTGAACCACTGCTATAGAGGTATCATGCAACGCGTAAAATCAACGCAGAAAAAAGAGCAATGGGTCCCATGAGACCGGTCTGAAACTCCGTTCGTGATGGCGTTGATGCTTTTGGCTACAGAAGTTCCTAAATCCACCTGAATGGCTACCCGTTCCTGGCGGGTGTACCATAAACCAAACGCATCTACAGTGTATCGAGGTGGAGACGGGAGGAACTTTATCCACCCTAATTCGTTTAGCTGTTCGTGGTCGCCGTCCTCAGTACCATCAACCCAGCAACCAGCAGGTCGACACGGAAGTAACGACAACGAAACCTTGCACTTTATTGCGCAGTGTAACTCGGCACGTGACAGGACTGATCCCGAGTGACACTGCACTCGCTCTCCTCGCGATGACCGTCCAGGATTGAGTCGCCGCGGTCGACCTCATTACGGGCCTGGTAATCATTATTGATCGTTCCTTTGGGCTTGGCAAATGTCTCTGGAAGCATCGCATTGAGTGCATCCCTGGCGGCCTTTATTGCCTTTTGGCGGTTGTTTCGTAAGGTTAGCTCACAAATGATGCAAGAACAGGAGCTCCTGATGGCGCAGATAGATTATTTAGCTCAAAGTCTCACAGACAGCGCCCATTTCTGGCTTTAGCAAGTTTAGCGAGCATGGGTCGTTTGTTGCAGTTCATTATTCTTTCAAGCTAACGTTGTATCTGGTGGACAGCGCCAGAGAGCAACAGATATGAATCGTGATATCAAAAGCAGGTTGCAGGTTTTTCCGAGGGGGCGAGAGTTAGCTTACGAGAACTGGTTGGTCAGCCCATGGGATGACCTCATAGGACGTCTTCTTGGGGCATAGAAATATGCATTGAACAACTTAGGTCACGGCATTCAGGTCCCTCTAAGCATCTGCCTGTGGTTGTGTGCTTATTCTGTCTGTGATTCATTCTTCGGCCTTTCTTTTCCTTTAAATAATGTGCCTTCGGCAAGTGAAATGTCTTAGCCCGCGCGCCCACTCCAGATTTACTGCTAAACACCTGCAGCAACGCAGTGCAGTTGCTGAACAAAGTCAGTGCAGTTAAAAGCAGTTCGAAGAAGTCAGGCGTACCATTATAACAATGAATTGATTTATTGTAAATTTTGGAGCATGAAAAATAGTTGTCAGCAAGAGCCATGGGCTCTTTGCTGCAGTGTAGCGCTGCTTGCAAACTTCTGTTTTTCTTTTGTGGGAAGACGTTAAACGTTAAACTGATAAATTTTGAGATGAGTAAGTATGTTTCAGCGCGGTGATATTGGTGCACGTATCGAGGTTGCTAATTCTAAAGTGGCAAAAGTGGTGCGAAGAAGTCTTAATGAATTTTCTTCAATTGACATTACGCTACGTGCCAAATTCCGTGTCATACGTACTTGTTAAGGGATCTTGTTTTCAGCGATTACTGGTGCAACCCTGCATGGAATAAGGATGTTGCATTTGAGATGATTATTATTGCTCACAAGTTTTAATAAACATAAATGCAGGCTATGCCAGTTCAATATAAAGCCACGCAATCAAATCTTGCTGGAGCCATGGCAGAGTGAAGCTTCGCCAATCGATAATACCCCAGCAAAGACGGTCATAACTGCAAGTACACAGACACTAGCTGTAAAACAGTAGTGTCGTCGACAGGGGTGTAGCCAGGGGGGGGGGGGGTTGGGGGGTTGAAACCCCCCGAAGTTTTTCAATTTTGCATGTGTATATATAGACGTACATATACAAACGCACGCACGAACATACATAAAGTACTGTTGAACCCCCCCCCCCCCGAAAAACACTTTTGGCTACGCCCCTGGTCATCGAAATTTATCTGTGGCGTGTGCTTCGATCGCAAGTCCTTTAGCTCCAATGGGAAATCTTTAGGCCGTAATCAACAGCTGAGCATAGCTATAACTATTTTTGCAAAATGATTAAACAGCATGCGTGAAGCGCAGATGGTGTCGCAACGCAGGCGTTTCAATACATTACAGCTGCTGTTAAATTCATTGTTAAATTCAACGAAACACGGAGGCGAGCAGCAGCAGACTGCCGGTTACGTGCGGCTCTTTATATTATCCCTGTTGTCTTTCACGCTGAAACGCTTAGGCGTTTCATAAGGATAAGCATAAGCATAAGGATAAGGATAAGGATAAGCATAAGGATAAATGAATAAAAAAAGGAGCATGCATCGCGTATAATTGACTGAGAAAGTAAAACAAGTTGCCAGGGGTTTTTTAACAACCGCTAAACC
Source organism: Rhipicephalus sanguineus (assembly GCF_013339695.2). Classification (NCBI taxonomy): domain Eukaryota; kingdom Metazoa; phylum Arthropoda; class Arachnida; order Ixodida; family Ixodidae; genus Rhipicephalus; species Rhipicephalus sanguineus. Next base: position 68,149,431 of record NC_051178.1, on the reverse strand, counting down.
ATTGTTTGTCACGTTATATAGACCTTAAGTTGGAAGCAATCTATAAGTTCGCTGAGCTGCGGTGCCGAAAGCTGACGCCAAGCTCACACTGCCTCCGTGGGAGATGTCACACAACAGAACTGTAGCTGAGGCTGCTGTAGTGGTTCTGTAGCATGCGCTACAGACCCACTACAGCAGCGAACGTCCATAAAGGGTACTACAGAACTACTACAACGAACATCCGTGAAGGTAACTTAATAAAATGCTTTGTAGGGCGCATTGGTTCATTCTGGAATAGATCCATAAAGGGTTCATCTACCGTTTATGGATGTTCGTGCGTGTTTTATGTGTGCGTGTATACATACGCATGCAAAATTGAAAATTTTCAGGGGCCGGGTTGTTGACAACACCCTCCCTCTCTCCCCCTCCCCCTCACTGGCTACTGGCTAGGCCAGTGACCAACGCCATACCTGCGTGTGTTGAACCAAGTATTTAATTTCGCCTAATTGCAGCAGTTGGATTGGCACCTTTGTTATCCATCTCCATCGCTCATCATGACATTCAAGAATTCACACGTCGCGACATCCATACGTCGTACGAACTAGTTGCTAATTGCACAAGCCCAGAACAGAATGATGTTTAACTGTCTGGCTAATGGGCAGTATTCTCTGGCACTAAAGCAGCTCCTTGAAAGGTGCAATGTTTATGAGGTGCATCATACAGCCAATTGTTACACAGCCCTTATCGTTTCTCTGTTGATCGATGACTTAAACAATCTTTCAGTGGCTGCCAAGAAATTAATGGGGTCGTTCTAACCATGCTGCCCATCATGCTGCCCGATGTATTCATACTTCAGCATGGATATTTGTTATACTGTCATAAAAAATGGGTTGTGCAAGAAAGCTTTGTTACCTCGCGAGCAATATAATGCTCAGTCATTGCAATGCTTCGTAGAAATTGAGCATTCGCTTTGACATTCTACCATCGCAAGATCAGTTACCACGAAGTATTCCACGGCAACCACAAAAAAAAGTTCCCCGTTGGTTGTGGGCTAGATCAGCGTTCAATAGGCGATAGGGCTATTGCATCGGAATGGTTAATACACACAATTGCGCCAAGTTCACACGCAAAATGACCATCGATCAGCTGTATCGCTGTTCCCGCTTCGACAATAATCGGGTAGACTGCACGCTGGGCCATATACAAAAGCAATAATCTTGGTAGCCTCATCTTGCAGTTCCGAAACCCAGAAATGTGTACGAGTGCTCCACGGTACATAAAGACGACATACTCGAGTGTCCGGCTGTAGACACATCTCACCTTGCACAATACCTCTAAATAATCTGGACAGATGGCTCATCTTTTTTTTTTTTACTTCGCTCCCCCTTTGCTTTCTCACACGTATAACTCCGAACATGATAAAGCCTGATTGGCTTCTCGGAACCTAGTTCCGTTTTCCTCTATATGCCCTACAACTTATCTCTGTGCGTAGAAATTAGACAACAGGTTCGAGCATAGAAAAAAAAAATGTATGAATAGGAAAGAGAGAAAATTAAAAAAAATATCAATGAAAGATTTTAGGAAACCCCGTATTTAAAACTTTGTTGATTATATCATCCAATAAAAAAAACCATAAAGCCACGTTCCATCGATTGCAACATAACAACCGCAATATAAAAAAGAATGTAGGGAATTATAACGTAAGAATAACTTGGACAACGCCACAATTATTATTACAGCTACACTTCTTCAAGCTGCAGTACTACGCAGTGCTGGAAAATATGTTATGAATTCAACTGAGTAATGCATCCATACCGGGACTTCCGCAAACGTATACATAGCGGTGCTTGTGGAGATGTGAGAATCTACCTATACGTACTTACGTCGCCATTTTTGTTTAGAATAATGTTAACATACTGTCAAGAAGGACAATGTTTATACACCATGAAAGAGAGGGACAGAAGGCGATAGCGATTTAGCAGCGACGAATGTGCATTCAGCACTTTTCGCAGATGCCCAATTAGTGTTTCTCAACACTAGGTGGCGCGGGGCTTGATTCCGTAACGGCCTGGTGTTGTAGAACGTCGCTTTTTTTGTACTTTCCTTCTGTTCATTTCTACTGCGAGGTAATGCTTTGTGGCACTTTGCGAGGTTCGTGTTAAACGCGGATAACTTCTTGTGAGGCCAGATAACTCTCTCTCACGCATAACAAGCATTTTGCTATCATTGTAACCTAACATATATGAATGTACAGCGAACACTGACTCCCTTCAAGGCGCGCAACTTTCACTTCTTGCAATCATAAACTAGCCGCAATGTGTTGGGACGTATGTTTTATAAAATAGCTGCAGCAATACGGACGCTATATTCACAGGAGCAAGACATAAGCGTGTAAGTACTTCAGGGACAAATAGGTCTTGCGTAGATTTGGACTGTTTGATGAACTTTCTGTGGGCGCACGGCCTTCAATAAAACAAACAGCTATATGTATAATATGTTCTGCCTTCGCGGCTTGTACTCATCCGCTAGCGGAAGAAGAGGTAGCACAAAAGAGTGGTAAGAAAAAAATTCTAGATCAACAAGGAAAAAATTGCGTGCCTCTGTTAGCAGAAAAACTTCTTTGTGAAATATGACACAGAATTATTCCGGAAGTTCAGAAGAGTTACAACTCAAATGCATAAGCTTTTCGTATGGCGGCGTCAATGTTGCAGAATGTCGGCTGGGCGACCACGCCATCTACAAGTTTCTGCATTGATGCATGCCAAACGAGCACAGGCAGCTGCAAGCTATCAAGAAAACAAACGAATAGCTGCAGACTGCGAAGAGAACCGCAATCTAGGCACGGCTGCGACTAGTTTTACAGTCGAGGCGTCCGGAAGCGCGCTGGCGGATTTCCTTCGTGTCTGCATCCGAAACATGCGAGCAGAATTCTGCGCTGCATTGTGCACAGAATCACAACTCAGCTGAACGCTGCCAGCTTAGCGACATCTCCGCCACAAAGAAAAAAAGAAGAGAAAGAACAAAATGGGAACAACACAACCGCTTCGAGCAGCCCGTGGGTCGAGGCCCAGACGAAACTTGAAGCAGAACTTTTCTTGCTTACTTGACAGAAACCCAATTTCCGATGCAGGAGTCCTGCGGGAATCAGCATAGTGAAGAAAGACGCGAATAGAGATGGGGAGGAGGTGGTGAAGAAACTCGCTTGCTCTGCAGAGGCGTACACCACTTCTACATCGAGGGAGGCAGTGAATGACTATGCTCTTGGTTTAATGCGGGGTCACACGTGCGTATGGTGTCTTTGCATTCTTAGCTGCTCGCCGCCAAACTGCAATTTACCAACTTTCTGCGCCCTTTTTTGTTTGTCCCTTTGACGTGCTCCCCTGGGCGCACTAGCGGCTTTTGCTGAAGTATACCGGGGCATGAGCAAGGTTCAGCAGTAAGTTAAGCAATAGTGGCGAGTGCGTAAGCTCCCATTACGTTATTTTTTTTTTCATTAAACGCCACGTAAATTTTATTTTCAGACAGATAATTTGTACTAGAGTTTTTAATTCTTCTATTACACTACTCAGGCGTTTCATTGTCATGAAAATGCCCGAATACGCCCATGTTTATGGACTGTCTTACGGACGGGTTTCGGTGCCGCCTTGCTGGGCTGTTAACCTTGCCGTGTTTTATCTTGAACAACTAAGCGAACAGTGTTACGGTGGGCGCATACACATGAAAACTGTTGGGTTGGTGCATTCGGCGTTTCCTGACTTGATCAATTCGCGTCAGGGGATGCAAAAATAAGAAAACGTTCGTTGAACAGCCCATGATGGCGGCGCCCATATGGCTTACGTATCATAGTCTATAGGAACGTCGACAATGTCATGAAATATGTGTATCTAATAGAGATCTCTTAAACAGATAGTACGTCACACGAGATCGTCAGAGAACTTTCCGCGGAAAGAAGAGCTTCGAGCTTTTGTTTGACCATCGAAGCGCCGCTGGAAAGAGCATGAATTCGTGGTTTAGGTTCTTGGCAATTTAATGACACTTATGTGCATAGCTCTTGATGCGCGCCTCATTGCCAGAAGTGTCAAAATGGCGTCAAGCGCTTAGTTTTTGCACCCAACACATACATAAGGTCTTGAGAATGTTAAGCACGAAAAATTAATTATTCGCATGTGTCCCCAGCTATGAGAAAAATATGATATAGCAAGTTCAAGTGAATCAAGCACCTTCCTGCCCCTGCCTAGGAACTATAGAGCTGCAAGGCACGTGACTTGAGGCTAGGCAAATAGCTGTATTCATACGAAGCGGAGTCGCGGTTCTGGACATTATTATGCAGGAAAGTAATGTATTGTCCAAGGGTCTCAGAAGATAACAGCAGTTTGCGATAGCTAGCGGGGTACAGGAAGTGGTAAAGGAATACTTCTACTTTGGGAAGATGGCGGCCGCAGATCCGAATCATGAGATTGAAATAACTAGGGGAATGAGAATAGAATGGAGGGCATTTAGCAGGTATCTTAACATCATGAGTGGTGGTCTATCAGTATACCTCAAAACAAAAGCCTACTCTTGAAGAGAGTGGCATTCTTGGCCATTACTAGCGCATTTAAGCTTTGTTTTGTATTAACGGCAGAGTGTATATTTATGTCCGTGTTGACTATTTTTTCATGGTTATGTTATGCAACAGTTGCTGTTCATTCTTTTTTTTAACATCACCGTGTGTACACATATATGTGATTGTTGAATATGTTGTTTTGACTGTTATGTTATGTCTTGACTGTTACGCTAAGTTGTATGTTGTATGTACTGCGGGTTAATTGGGATTAGAAATTAGGACCCTATGTAATTTATGTTTATGGACCCTATGTACTCCAAGAGCTAAGGAGTAGCCGGCGCCTTATTTGTGCACCAACATCTCCTTACACCATGTCAATAAAAAAAAAAAACAGGTGCATGTTACCGGCACTTACCCAGTGGGCAGAAATCTGGAGGCTTACGAAAAGGGTTCAACCGAAATTGAGAACGACGCAGAGAGCTATGTAAAGGAAAAATACAGGTTAACCTTAAGGGACAAGAAGAGAGCAGAGTGGGTGACGGAGCGAACGAGTGTTAAGGACATCGAAGTCGAAATCGAGAAGAAATGGGCATGGGCAGCGCACGTAGCGCACAGGCAAGATAACCTCTGGTCATGAAGAGTAACAGATTCGATTCTAAGAGAAGGCAAGTGCGCCAGGGGAGGCATAAACTTAGGCGGGTTACTCAGGTTAAGACGCTTGAGGAGATAACGGAGCCGCAGCAAGCACAGGACCGTGTTAATCAGAGAAACATGGTGAAGGCCTTTTTTCTCCAGTGTAGGATGAAATAGCTACTTAAATAATCGCTTCAGTCGGGTTTTGATAGGCCTACCATGAAAAGAGATTGTTTATCTCTGCCGGATTTCGTTATTACAACACTAAATATTCCATGTAAGCTAAAGATGGGTAGGTTTTTCTGAACATGCTTCACAGATAAGCTATCTTAACGGGGATCTCTTGCTTGTTAAAGTCCATGTCGTATTTTTTTTCTTCGTGTTTTTTTCCAACCTGTCCCATATTGTTTATGTAAAAACTATTTCGTCAAGTATGTTAATGTGAATGTTTGCTCTGGTGGTTATCGATCTTCCGGTAATGTGAATTCTGTAACCAGGCGTCACACAATGCGAATTGCGCAACGAGTGAGTTGTTGAATGCTTCCAACCCATTACAAAGAGCTCTTCCATAATTCTTCATCTTCATTAGCCACAGCATCAACAAAGTGCACATAATGCCTTACAGGTGTTTAGAAGATACTACGGTTCTGCGCAGAATGACGAAAAATTGCGTAGTGGCTGCTTCCTTCCTTCACAAAAATTATGATTTATAGCGTAGTGGGTTCCGCGGAAGTGCACTTCTATTGGTTGCCAAGGAAGCCCATAAGGCTCCCATGATCCATTTCCTCAGGGTAAAGTTAATTCCCTTTCTCTATCTCTTTCTCACGTTAGCGTATGTTATAAAGTGTGGTGGGAGAATGAAATAACGACCGGGCGTCACACAATGCGACGTACGTAACTAGTTGGTCATTTAAAGCTTCCAACCCATTACAAAAGGCTCAGTCATAATTCCTCATCGTCATCAGTCGTCCCATGAAACTGCACATAATGCCTCAAAGATGGTACCTCGCTTCTCCGAGTTCTGAGCATGAAGACACGAGGCATTGGATAATTTGCAGCAGTCGGCACTTTGTTTGTCCTGGCAGATTCTGCCGGACATATAAAGGACAGTCGGATTTCCTAAACTAGGATACTCTATTAATCTCGGCTTTCCAGAGCATAATGAAGAACAGCCAGAAGATCTGTTCAAGAAAGGCACAAGACTGTTTTTGTATTCATCAAGTATATAGGACCAGCACCAGCTCGCATAATGACCGAAGAATGTGATCCACCAATCACACGAAGTCCCCATTGAGTTGCGAAATGAGATTCAGGCGCCGAAAATCAACAAGTCGATGAAAACTCCACGCGACGAAATCCCGTAATCCGGGAGTCCGTTAGCGTTTCCGGGTTGTCTTAGAGGAGAAAATTGAAGTTCGGCGTATTTGCATTGATTATCGCTGCTGAGCAATATCGCGGACAAGGACCTACAGAGGACGGCGCTGGACCGGCTCCCTAATGCATAGCCTTTTGTGCCGATCGATCTGAAAACTGGCTACTGGTGAAAAGAACTGGACATGAGACGTCGATAAAAGATTGCTTTCATCACGCCAGATGCACTGATCATACTTTATGAGTTGTTCGCCATGCACGACATTATAGTGACCATTCGGGGTTGATTTAAAGAAATACAGAGCTCAACATTAAAGCGAATGCTATGCTTCAACGAAACGCTGTGGCGACGTTCTGATCATTTGGAAAGATTTGTGGCCACTCGGCGATGTTTAGTAGAAGTTAACTTTAGGAACTCACAAAATTTTGAGCGAAAGTAATTCAAAGGTGTATAGTTGCGCGATTTTTTTCCGAAGAACATTCGGGACCATTATTAGTTCTGTCTGATCTCGTTTGTTAGGTTATGCTGATCCAGCAACACGGAAAGAATTTCGCTCCATAAGTACAGTCTGCCACAAAATAATACGGACCACGCGAGCGCGTGGCAAAAGTGCTGTCTGCGCCGTCTAGTTGGTGTATGCTCGACCACAGCTATGCTCTCGACAGCAGATGGCTCGCCACCAGGGGCGTAGCCAGAAATTTTTTTCGGGGGGGGGTTCAACCATACTTGATGCATGTTCGTGCGTGTGTTTGTTATTTCGGGGGTGGGGGGGTTGAACCCCCCAACCCCCCCCCCCCCCTTGGCTACGCCCCTGCTCGCCACTAGACGGCACTGACGGCGCTTTCTACAAGCGCTGCCGTGGTCCGTCTTCTTTTGTGGAAGACGGTACATAGCGTTACGTGTACATACTACACACGCTGCAAAACAGAGAGCGATACGGCAGTATTACATGTTGCTGGCTGATAGGACTAGTTGGCGATACGTATTCTTATGTGTACAGTGCGAATGTTGAACGTGGATGACAATACAAAACAGCTACAAGCACAGGGACCCGCGCTTCTCCGTTTCTCACGGTCGTCCAGCTTGAACCTAAGCGCTGTAAACGTCAGATTACATGAAGATCATGCGCGACTGGGCAGTTGCTAAACGCGCCAACGCTCACAGTACGTTGCTGATGGCATTTATAATTGGATATCTAATACGGTGTCGTTAATTAGGTGGCGGATAGTGGCTATTTTCCTTAATAAAAACTGCATACTGACGTTCCTTTTTATGATACTTATATAGATAAAACAGCGCCGCCGTACGTGCACTCAATGCCTATATGTTACGTTTCTGCTGTTATTGCGATATACACAAAAAAAGATAACCGCATGTGGTGATCCGGTTAACACAGAGTAACTCACGGTACCATAGCGTACGTAAGTGCGCCTATTAATGCCTTACACTTGACAAGCGACTCGCCTCTATGCACGTGGGACACTGAAGCAAACTGGTATTAGCTTTCTTGTTTACTTGGATTGTGAAAAATACAGCACTTCCTTATAACCAGTAGAAGAATAGAAAACGAAAACTGTGCGTTGAATTAGCGACCAGTAATGCCAAACAAGTCATTGCTGCTCACAAACGCAAGCCGATCCTGCACAAAAACCACCAAGCAGTAGCCAAAACAAGCCGAGTGAGTATGCATTTGAATGACAGGTAGCGCTAATAGTTTCACATATAATAATACTGTTTTTCACGTGTTCTGAAAAATCGCTCACTGGGGAGCGCCGTCGTGGACATTCAATACATTTCGTCGACTGCCTACCCACACTAAGCTGGCAACGGTGCATCCAGGGTACATCTCGCTAGAGCCCCCAATAACAGTACCCGGCTCCCCTTTGCGAAACTTGTGCTTTAATGGGCTTGAGGTGCTCGTCACACAACTTTTCTGCGTGGGCAAAACAAAGAACGCCTAACTTCCTTTGCGTCGCATATCTATGAACGGGAAACATGATTCCTTTTTCGGGGGCGAGGGGGGGGGGGGGGAGGCGGTGGCGTCAGTGTGTGTAGCTTCCATGCTCAGTGAGGACGGTAATATAGTAAGTTGTTTTTCGATCCATTAAGAGTTCCATTAGGATGCCAGCGGCGGGAGAAAATGAGAAGGCACAGCAGCGAATCGATGACTATCTTGTAAACTGTATTCAGCATTTACAAAACATTGTTAGCGCCAAGGCTACAGAAGTACCCTCCCCAGGGCCACATATATGAAGATAAAAAAAAGAGTCGCGTCAACATTGGCCGCGCTAAATCTTGACGCGAAATATGAACCTCGTGTTGCGTGGGGCTTTTAAAACAAAGCACGAACAACGTTCTTTCTGGCCTTTCTTTCTTCTGCATTGACCCAGAATAACGCAGGACCGTTGGCGCTTCCAGCTAAAATAAGCTTTGGCACTCTCAAGAAGCTCCGGTTTCCAAGAGAGTGTTCTTGAACTCGCAGTGTTCCGCTTACCTCCGGAACCACTCATACCTCAATAAGGCCAGTACGGCCCAGTGAACTGAATAGCATCGACCCTTTCTCTCCTTCGTGCTCTAACATAATTCGCAGCAGCCTGAGCGTCTAACACGGCTGCATGAGATAGCTACGATGTGGGTGCGCTTTGAAGACGCGGACAGGGAAGAGACAGGACACACACTGCGCAACTTTCAACTTATTTATTAGAAAGAGGGAAGCTAGCCCAACTAGCCCAATTAAGTGCACTGAAAAATGCCTGAAATAGGCCTCTTTACTACCAGCGTATTGGCCCACCTAAAAGGCAGGCGCTACTGTATTTCCTATATCGCATGGATGCTTGAAAATGTCACTTTGATTAGTTGAATGACTTGTGTGACAAACTACTCGAAACTATTGGAACTCGCTTGAAAGAAGAAGCAGTGATGGAAATCTGCCGCGACTTGGCTTATGCCCTGTAACATATCAGTTAATACTTTGGTGCATTCTTTCCGAGCTAGTACTTTATTTTTCTAGCCTAATAGCGCGCTAAGAATTTGTTGTATTTTTGCTTTCCATTAAATGCTCACAAACAAGGCAATACAAAGATGAATGACAATCAACTCTGCAGAAGTTGATGCATTCTTTGTGCATCAACCAAGTACGAGTATATTATTAATACGCGTTCATACTCGACTGTAGGTCTATGGCAAATGCAGCGACAGCACTGACATTTCTTGCAGTGATTCCTTTTGTAGATACGACGGCTTCCACACGACAAATTGACACTTTTGGCCACTGTAGAAACAACCCACGGAACATTTTCGCAGCCGATGTTTGCCCATTCTAAGAACTTTTCCTTTGCTGATCGTCCATGTGGTTCCGATATCTGTACGACTCGCCCTTGTGTTCCGACCTTAGGGTTTTTTACAGGTATTGAATTCCACCCTTCCAGAAGCATGGGCCCTATATTTTGTGGAGCGTCGAATCTTTCATTAAAGTCAGCGCGTGCTAACTTGAGTGGAAAGAGTCCATGAACAGGAGGAGGAAAGGGGAGCGCCTACAGACCTGGAAAACATTTTTCAGCAGAAATGATCAACACACATCCGCACCAGACGGCACGAAGACAGGATGGTTGCTCGTCCTGATTTCATGCCCTCTTTTTTTGTGTGTGTGTGTTTATAATTAGCGCTGAAAAAAATGATTGCCAGTTCTAGCAACCAAAGTCCGCATTACCTCTTTGACTACAGGCCCAACACTAAATAAAAAGCACGTCACCCAGTGTTAGGGATATGGAATAAAAATATAGTGGCTACCATGGGCATTCCGGAAAAACTAGAGGTCTAATTCATCCATGGTTGTGAACCAATTGAACTATGAACTCTTAAACGGGCTCTGCAACACTTTTTCAGCATGGTCAGAAACCGCGGCCGATCGGTGGTCGAGGCTCCTGAAAACATGCGAGCCGAGAGAGAGATAGGAAAGGAGGAAGGAAACAGAAAAAGGAGAAGGCAGGGAGGTTAACCAGAAACACTTCCGGTTGGCTACCCTACACTGGGGGGTTGGGGAAGGGGAGTAGAAAGACAAGAAATAAAGAGGAGGAAAGAGAAAAAAAAGAGAGAGAGAAGAGATGCAGTGCATTCACTACAGCGTGCGGGATTGCACCACAAGTCAGAGGCGTTCGCATAAGCCCGTCGTTCTCAAAAAACACGAGTGCTTTCACTGCTTTGTGGGCCGCCGAGAGATGTGGACGGTGCTGTAGTAGCACCCGCACAGAAATTGGCCTATCATCCAGTCGCCGCTGTGCGTTGGACAGTACTCGTCTCTCCGAGGAAAAACGAGGGTAGTGGCACAGCAGGTGTTCGATGTGAGAGAGAGATAGGGAATATAGCAAACGTAGGGAGGTTAACTATACTACGTACAGTTTGCTACCCTACACAAAGTTAGGGCAAAAAGGGAGTAAAAGAGACACAGATAGAGATACACATTTCACAGAACACACGTAGTGCAGCATTAGCCAAATATTATAGCGGAGCAGGCGGCCTGGAACTAACAATTAATTCTCCAAGAAGGACAAAAAGAACAAGCATGGTGCATTGCTGAATTTCCTGTAGCACAGCCAAAACATGCAGAACGAATTCTCAATGTCAGCTAGAAATGGCTCGCTCTTCTCTCGACAAATGATGCCATAAACCCAAATGACCGTGTCATAAGCACAAAGTCCACGGTCATTGGCTGACTTGTGCTTCGTGAGCTGCATAATTACTGCGGCCGCCGCGGGATGCCGCGACGTGACCGCGCGCTCGCTCGCAATCGCACTGAAAGTAAGCCGCTCTTTCGAAGGAAATATAAAGGAAATGTGGTCAAGGTCGTGACACGCTTATGAACGGACGTAGCTTGTTGCCCACTTTTATACCCCCCCCCCTCCTTCCGCCCCTCTACTGCGTAGCCTTCAGAGCGCTCGCTAGTATACTTAAGGAGAGAGAAAGCTCTTAAAGCGTGCGAGAAATCTCTAACTCCGCTCCTACTTGACAGATTGTTTGGCGGCAGTCGATTCGGTAGCCATTCAATGATTACTTGGAGAAGTGTTGCAGGGCCCCCTTAAGTGAAACTGGTGAAGCGTCACTGTGTACCTATGTGCCTATACGATGTAGTCGACTACGTACGGACCACTGTTAAAGGGAACACTTGTGCGCAGGCAATATCCGGATTTGACTCTCTTGCAAAAATATAGTGGCTTAGTTTTGCATACGACAACTGGTGGTTTTCACTTCTGACTAGTTTTGACAGACTAGCACAGTGCACTAAGAATGTTTCCTCATCCGCGCGCAGTAAGGGGGCCATTAACATAAACGATGCTCATTCGAATGCTCCCTTTAACAGCGGGCCGTACTGTAGGCTATATTGTGCTAAGTGATACTTTTCACCATCGTTGTGTTACGCAGCTACCATTCGCTTAAATAAATTTTTCTTTCAGAAGCTTCACCTCCGACGATATGGAAGTGGGCGAATGACTCGCACGAGTCGTCTTTCTGGCAATGCTGGTGAACTAAGTTGACCGATGTAAATGTGTCAGAACATTCAGTTTAGTGGTATATTGCCATTAATATGCGTATCTTTCATCTGAAACTTCATTCGGTGTTCAATCAACCTGCGGGCCTGTAGCTTCAAAGGTTGCGCTCGCATACGGTGTGACCCTCTCCGTCCTCGCGATTATATAAAATTACCTTACAAATGCGGTCTCGCCGTTTCGAGAAACCGACGAGTTGTTTCTGATTACAGGTAAGAGAAGTTCCCATGGTGAGCCGAAGAAATGAGGCGCGTTTTGCAATGAAGCTGTGGCAGGCGGTCAGCCTCTGTGCGAACAGGTTTTTTGGGGGCTCAGAGTTCAATGGAACATCTACGCTCTGTGAACGCAGGAAACGGCGTGTTTGCGTAGTACTCTCCGTTTGTTCGTTTGTCGCCGTCGTGCCTTAACACTCACACGGACGAGGCAAACGGAGGGTATCGGAAGGGGGAGACCAGTGTTACTAGGACTACTCGGTGGCTTGCACCACCCGTTGACGAGCTGCTGACGACGGCTGCTGACGACGAGCTGCAGACGACAATCCAGCTGCAGACTGGACACCCACTGCCGCTCTCTGAGGAGCAAGTGCAACAATGTGGCCAAACAAGAGCCCGAAATTCCGCCACATCCCCCACCGCAGGGGGATCGTTTGTCCTTTCGGGGAAAACGTCCCGTCTCCTCGAGGAGGCGCGGGGGGGGTCACGCCCACTCGCTAATCCGTGACGTCGCGGTCACGGGATACGCAACCCCCCGTCTCCCCGGAGCATTCCTCCCCCGTCTGAATACCCTTTAAGCTCTGTAAATTTCCCCACGTCAGAAACAGCTCGATCTGAACGCCTCTCCATATAGTAACTACAGTTCTCGATGCTTGTGTGCTCTGACAGGTGAAGGCGCAGGCATGCGTACATAGTTAAGGAACGTGCAGCATGCCCCATTACTGTCAATATGCAGGGCACACACCGTGGTTGACGCAAGCGTTTAAATCTCGGCTGCCACGCAGACGCAGCTTTGAAGGCATGCCGTAACACTCGAGGCGCGAACACCGCCCTGTCGCTATTCTCGCCACAGCCTGACGAAACGCGTGCACGTGTATAATTACGGAAAACCTTCTAAGCCCTGTGACAGTCCCCCTCTTCATGTACTTCAGTGTATAACAAATAGGCTTCACCGTAATGCATTTTGTTTGTGTGGCTTATCGCATAGGACAACTTCAGCGTGGCGATGTTATTCATAAAGAAGCAATTATTATGGAACGCATATAAAACGTTTACCGCAAATTGGTGCAGAAATGCACCTAGTATGAAATTTATCCGGTTGGAGTTGCCATGGCACTGTTAATCTACTTGGCGAAGTTTTCACTAGCGAGAAATGGGGCAGCACGTGAAGGTATGGATTCAACATAACTGAAATAGGCAGTTTTTGCTTTTATGCTTCTTTGTACCTTGAGAAAACAAATTTTCGAAGCTAGAAATAAATACTTGCGCATCTCACCGAAACAGCAAAAACGAGTACAGGCATACTTGATGCATTATTACCTGCAGTAAAACTGATAATGCTTCACACACTATTACATGCATTACTTCGTTGAACGTCCAGCCACTTGAAACAATGTCTTTTTCTACTAGGCCATGACAAAAGTGGAGTTGTTCACCTGTACGTTACACCCATATATGTATTTCAAAACACCTCTGCAAATATTGATGTAAAACAATGTAAACAATAATGAGGACAGGCAAAAAGAACGACGCACACTTTCAGCACTGCGTCACATCTGCAGAAACACCACGTTCCCCGAGCTAAGGCTTGTTTTCTAAAGAAGACCCGAGCTGCGTCGTTTCTGTGACTTATCGTTGACTTATCGAGCACATGAAGGTGCAGAGGCGTAGCCAGCGGGTGGCATATCGGGCACGTCACACTCCCACTCCTCCCTCCCACTCCTCTCTGGAAAGTTATTAAATGCGAAGCATTTCTTAGCGAACCTTTGGCACTGTGAGCGTTTCTATCTATCTATCTATCTATCTATCTATCTATCTATCTATCTATCTATCTATCTATCTATCTATCTATCTATCTATCTAGCCGCCTACGTCTGGGTGTTCTCATGACCGGCCCCTTAGCTTGGTGTAGACCAAAATTGGCATGGGAGGGTAAGATAATTTGACGAATATGAATGTCGTGTCATGACATGAATAACGTGAAAATCCTGTCGCGTACGTCATCAAACCCTTTCCACCGGACTCGTGTGGCACATACCCGTTTACCACGGGCCGCGGTGTACGGGTATGCGCCACAGGTGATTGACAGTTTATATCTACCCAGGAACGGCGAAAACAGACATCGGAAACAAATTCGAGAGCGTTAAGAAAAACCGACATCGGCAGCGTTGACCTGACAAATGGAAAGAAATAAAATTAAATGCCAGCAGGAATCGAACACAAGCATTCTGCGTGGCAATCAGGTATTCTACCACAGAGCCACGCCAGGCCTGTAAACTGGTTTGGAAAAACAGTCTATGCAGGCGTATTGTCGGTGCAACGTCAATTGTGGTCGTGGTGCTGGCTATCTGATTTTGCAAGAAAGGAATAAACACTACATGATACTCCTACGTTGTGCACTCCTATTATACAGGCATCATATCAGATTAACGTCGGTGGTTCCAGCGTTGGCTCCGCTTTTATAGCAGTGTAATAAGCATTGCATTTGTATTCCTATGATTCAGAAGCTATAGTGAGGCATTGCTCGACGCCGGAGGAATACATTAAGGAAAGTTACGTATGATATTCCCATCATCGCACCGTAAAGTGCACTTATTCCGCAAGAACGACGCAGTGTCCTCTTCATTTCTTGCGAGGCTGGGCGATGGCCTCATGCTAACCGAGGATGATGCCAGATTGATTGACAGCCGCTTTGTAGACTAGGCTACGTAGGCCACATACACTCAGGTAGTCTACGATACGACAAGCGCCATCCACTGATGTTGGTCTACGTAGCAGTATCCAGGCCTACCAGCCTCGACGGCCTATATCGACAGGCAATTTGTCGACGAAATGACCGAAGTATTCACAATTTGCAACAGCTGTACTATACCTCATACTTCACTACACATGGACCCCTGGTCACCGCTATCACGAGCGGATCCGATAACAAGTCGTGACGAGCTGCTGGTGCTTACTGATCACAGTGATGTTTTACCTTGTTCAAAAACTGTCAAGAACCTCTTCCATACATGCACACGGGTTCGTGAAACGTGCGTGTGTTTCCCGTCATAAGGGACAAGTATAAGCACAACATATCAGCTTACAGCTTCTGGTGTTGGTATAATACCCACGTTGCCGTTGGCGGCGTTACCCAACTCTAAACAACTGGTTATATAACACATATGCGGCTCTTCAACATATATGTGTGCGTATAAAATTATACAAATCTTTAGCGTAATTTTGTAACGTTTCGCTCAGTGAAAAAAATTACGCCACAGTCACCTTCCCGCCGCATGCTTCGCATAACATCGACTCCCACGGTACGTGGGATCTGCCCAATTTTTTTTCACCATGGAGTACTTGGCATAAATTTACGCAAAACAACAACCTCGTGCCTTATTATTAGCAATTATTATTGTATTATTAATAGACTCGGTGAGACTTACCATCCTCCACTTTCTGCTGCACATTGTTAGCCATGTTCCTCTCTTCAGAGGACTGCGCTGCGATTATTACTGGCTTATCGAGCGATAACGCAGGCGCGTACCAGAGAAAGCGCACGTAACTTACCATTGGGCGCGTTTCGGCGGAGTAAAAATTGGTGAAAGGGAACCCTGGCTCTCGCGCTGGTGCCCCGGGAGGCGTCAGTGCGGAGAGGGTATCAACGTTTAAGTCACATCACCCTAGCTTTCGGAAGCCTGTGTTATCGGCGCGTTCGTTGTTTGCGATACCTCTCGTATACCTTCTGGCTTCATCTCCGTAATCGCTATAAAATTTAATGGGTAAGAAGCAGAATAAATCCGAAAAGAAAACATTAACGAAAGGGTGTTCGGAAACAATTACCCCACACTCGGAAGCCGAGTGTCTCACCCACTGGGCTGAACCAGCGCCGTCCATGAGTTACGACATCATCATACTTCGGCCGAAATTTCGACGTCACCGCTTTCGTCACACCAAGCTTTGCAATAGAAATTTCGGTCCAAGTAACACGCTGTCATGAAGTAGAGTTCACGAGCTCGTTATCTGGGATGCATTGCGCGCTATCCGCATCTATCCGCACAGCAAAACTCGGGAACATGTTTTCTGAAAAAAAAAAAATTGAAGGACCGCAGAGCGGCGTTGGATCGCACATTTCCGCATTCGAAACTATTAATAAATGCTTAGGTGTCCCCTCATGATTCTTTGGTAGGCCACGCGAGTCGCAGCCCTTGCTTTCAAGGATACTAGAGAAGCACTATGGCGGTCGCGCAGCATATTTCCGCATATTGTTCTCTTACGTATGATTTATCGCCATGTCACCCATCTAAAAGTATTGTTACTATTTTAGTATTGCTATATTTTACGCACTGTAGAGCAACAGTTTTGTGTGACGTTCTACAGTAATGCCACATCTGCTATCTATATAGGTGTGCTTGGTGACAGTGCCCCTGCAGAGTTCACTACACAATTCGCTATCGTAATTGTTCATCTGCCGCGAGCTGAGATGACGCATTCTACAATATCCACTGCAATATGCGAAAGGTATCATATCCTCCCTCCATGTAATATCTGTGGGTCTTCAGAAATAATAAACATAAGTGAATTTAACCGTCAAAATTTTATTTCGCGAAAGTCAAGTCAGGAATAATATGACGGTGCCCTTGGCCTATTATTTCACCTCTGCAAGCAAACAGAATTAATGATACTCATGGATAGTTAGCTGCCTGTGGTGTATGAACTCTGGCCGCGTCACTGCGGAATTCTCAACGGTCAGTCACGTTTTATGCTGCCTTTTCGAATTGAACAAGTATGAGCGCGTACTTTCGAGCGTATGTACTTAACCTGCAAGTAAGGGGGCGATCGGAGATCTGTTCGTTCCGCTTGTTCGCTCTCCTGGGGAAGAACAAGCGCGCTGATTGGCTGAAGCGGGAGATGCCCCTCAAGGCCGGGGGGTGTCGCCATTTCTTTTTTTTGCTTGATCTTTTCTTTTTTGGTGACGTCCATATGGCGGCATAACGAGTGGGGTGATCGGAGATCTCTGTTCTGCGCCGTTTGTTCTGTAGCCATTCTGGCGGCGTACGCGATTGGCCGAAGCCGGAAAAAACCACGTCTCTGAGGGGCGTAGCCATTTTTCTTTTTGCTTGATCTTTTATTTTTTTGGTGACGTCATACCGCGTAATAACGAGCAGGTCGTCTGCTACAAACGAACGGAGCGCGAGACCGTTCGCACGCGTTCTCTCGAGCGAACAAACGGCTTCGCACGGCATGATGCGGCGGTTGCGGCTGCCGCAACAGCTGATTTTGAGAAAATGGCGCTTGCCACGTGTGCTTCTCTTGCGGTTGGAGGTGCGAGATGCGTTTGAAGACATGAGCGAGTGCGGCGTCGCTTTCTGTTCTCGAAACGAACAGTGCAAACAAAATGAACGGGCCTGCCACTGAGCTGTGGTCTTACGCGCAGGGACTTCTTAGTTCAAAAGTGCTACCAGCTACTGCCACGTGTCGTCCCGGTCCTCACTCGTGAACGACGGCGCCAGTGGGCACGACGGCGTAGCTATCTGTGGGTGCTCTTTTATAAAAGCCAGCAGAAGCTCCTTTTGACGATTCGACACCCGGGAGCCAAGCCAGACATTCCGGTGGGACGACATCTTGAAAAACTGCGCCAACCGCTACTTTTCTCTTTTTTTTTCGCGTGCGCGACTTCACATAGCGAGCACGTTAGAAAAACTAACACCAATAACTATCAGCGCTCAAACCTATTGCTGTTTCAGAAACTGTTTGAGCTTGAAAAGAAAAACAATATCTTTTCGTATAACAACTGTATTTATTAGAAGGCGAGAAACACTTCGTTTTGAAATATACGGTCCCCTTGCCGAGGACAAACGATGCACGTCTACTTCCGGAAAGCTCGCCGCTCACCGCTTGACGATTGGCTGTCCTCTTCCTCTCGGCGGAAGAGAGCTGCGGACCGCCCACTTTTGTGACGTAACGCCGCCAGAACGAACGCGGAACGAACAGAGATCTCCGATCCCCCCCCCATAAGTCTCTAAATATTGCTCAACCTGTTCACGCGATTGATTGTTTGAAATGGCCACTTTGCACTTAAACTCTCATTTTTGAGCTGAGCATTATTAACGTTCGCGTTCTCAGCTCTCCATAGCCAAAGCTTAGATACGAGACCAAAAGAGTTGAGCGGCCGTAGTCATTGTACACGAACTCATAACTACATTGGTTCGAGTCACGCGTCAACAATATTTTCCCAAGGGTGGGAAACAGTGTCTGCATCTGCGGGCAAAATGCTCATGAAATACGGTGGTATACACAAAGAGATAAGAATACCGTGTCTTTATATGCACCTGCTCTTCCACCTTAAGTAACGGCAATAACGAGCTATTTACGTTGGGACGTCTCCTAAACCATTGGTCGGGCGGAAATTGCAAATGCCTCGTCAGTACGGGCTCTCACGGTGCTTTGGCCGCAACAGCCTTTTGCGCCAGTCAAAAGGATCGATGAGGGAGGCTCACGCCATACCATATACTGAATTCGGGTGCCTCTAAGAGCATCCTTTGCTAGCGTGTCTCTGCCTCCAGGAGCCGGGCCGTGTGTTTCCGCGCACGCTCAGCTAAGAGCCACACAGCGTACACAAAGGCTGAATGGGCAAAGCTCCTTCCTGCTCAGTGGCTACTGGACCGACGCCGCCAAACTAATTTCCTCGCCACTTCCTCTGAGCTCGCACAAAGGCAGGTTCGCGTGCGAGAAATGCTCTGTGCCATCTGCTTAAGGTCCGCTCGGACGCTTCCTCTCACTCTCCCGACGCTGCAGATGCACGCGAAGGAGGAGGCCCTACATCGTTATCCGAAAATTAAATAGTGCGCCACGCCGGGACCACTTGCTCGTTCGCCTCAGCATAGCACACGTAACGAGCATACTTCACCCGATGCGCTTTGTTTTCCTCGTCCCCGTTGTGGTGAGAGTGGTATATAACACAGGGGCGCGTCTGGTGGACTCTGGCATTGCGGTTATGAAGCAGAAGATATATGATGCACGGGAAAAAAATTGGCGAAGCTTGCACTCAGTCTCCGAACGCTTCAGTCAAAGAAATTCGACGAAATCTGAAGACTAACCTGGTTCTTTCTAGGTTTTTTCTAAGCCTTAGCTAGGTGATGCAGGTTGTTTCTAGGTTGCGTAGAGGTCGTTGCTAGGCTTTAGCTAGGTGATGCTAGGTTGTTTCTACGTTGATTCTCAGCGCAGAGAGGTTCGAGCTAAATCACCGACAGTCACAGACACGGCAAGGATGTCCGAACTACAGGACAGAACCTCGCGCTGAAACCAAGCGTTCGCACCTCTCATAGATCAACGGGCTGCTTATTCTAGTTGTTGCTAGGCAGAACTTGTTGTAAATAGGTTGAACTTTGTAGAACTTGTCTATGTCGAGGTTGACCTCGGTTCTAGCTAGGTTGAACTTGGCTATACCGAGGTTACACTTGGTGTGGCTAGGTTGAACTTGGTATTAGCTAAGTTCGGCCGGGGCTACGCCTAGGTGGTTATTTCGGTAGTACCACCTACGAATATCTGAGGCACGTACCCATTTGTGATAATGATAGCATTCTGATAGGCGGCACAGTGGGACACACCCCTTTGATGACGATAGTTTTCTTCTTCATCATTAGTGGATCAGCGGTGAGTAGTAGGATTTATCCAATTTCTGTGGCACATACTCGTTCATGATGATGATAGTTTTCGCATAGACAGCCCGGCACATAGCCGCAGGCTGCACAAATTACGGCTGGCTTAAACAGCTTCGCTGTTAAAAGACACTGTTGTTAAAGAAAAGATGATTACTTTTAAGGGCTTGTTTTTATTTGTTAGACACTACATTAATGAAAACCAACAGACAATAACGCCAAATAAAGTATAGGTGATGTTATTTCTAGTAATTAGGATGTAGATGGGAGGAAAGTAAAGTGGACGAAAAGATAAGTTGCCGCCGGCAGGGACCGAACCAGCGACCTTCTAATAATGCGTCCGATGCTCTACCACTGAGCTACGGCGGCGGTCATCCTCCCGTCCACTTTATGGGGTATATATGTGCATGTGAACCTCGGAGTAGTCAGCGCCGATCGCAGCCGTGGCGCCGAGTGTGGAACACTCTTTTTCTGCCTGCTGGCGTCACGTAGCACGTGATCTTTTTACGAGCTGACAGCTGGCCAATAATGCCTCGTATACTACCTGAAGGCACCAAGTCTGCCAGAACGAGAGAGAGAACGAGAGAAAGGCAGGGAGGTTAACCAGAATTGTAGCATCCGGTTTGCTACCCTACACTAAGGGGAGGGGGAAAGGGAAAGAATGATGGAAAGGAAAGCGGAGAGAACAGCAGGCGCGCGATAAAATAAATATAAACAAACGGAAGCTGTAGAGCGGGAGTACTAAAGCCTATTCAATAGGCCACTGGCACGCCAAAAGTTCAGTAAGGCCTTAAATGATTTTCGCTGTGCAGAGAGTTCGGGTCGGCATTCCAGCACGGACTGTTCCGACAGGTGTCTGTCGTCAAGGCGGGCCAACACAGCAGCTAGCGACAGTCTGTGCGAGCTGTAGCGAGGGCAGCGACAAAGAACGTGCACTATCGTTTCTTCGCTGTCACACTGGCGCTGCAAGCAGCACTCTCTGCCATGCCGATTCGGAAGGCAAAAGATTTGGTGAAAGCAACACCAAGCCACAGTCGACAAAGCACCGTCGCCTCGAGTCGAGAGAGTCCGGACGAACGCCGAAGTCGACGACACGCGTCCAGTCTATGCAGTCGTGTGTGCTGTAAACTTGGTGTGTTCCACAAGGATTTTATGTCTTCATTGGCAATCTCCCGAATTTTCATCGCAGCATCCGCTCTTGATAACGGGATGGATTCTTGTACGCCGTCTTCGTGTGCAGTTCGAGCAGCAGCGTCGGCATGTTCGTTGCCCAATATGCCGCAGTGACTTGGAAGCCACTGAAAGGTGATGTCATGTCCTTGCACGAAGAGGTGATGGAGCAGCTCTCTAATTTCTAACACGAGTTGCTCGTGAGGTCCACGGCGTAAGGCGTATATCAGGCACTGTAGAGCTGCCTTGGAGTCCGTGAACACGCTCCATTTCTTGGGTGGTTGGTCATGAATTACTCTAAGTGCGCTACGCAGAGCAGCAAGTTCGCTGCTGTCGATGTAGTCTGGTGGGATAGCCTAATCTTCACGGTGATTGTTCTTGCACTGCTTTAGGCGATGCAAAGCTCATTTGAGGATATACTGTGATATCAGGATTGCATTTCTCATAGAATTCGCTATGAATGAAGGAAAGGGGACCTTTAAGGGCTCGTTTTTCTTTTTTAGACGCAATATTAATGAGAACTAACAGCTAATAGTGCCAACGAAGGTATAGGAGTTGTTATTTGTGGTAATTAGGATATAAATGTGAAGAAAGTAAAGTGGACGAAAATATAACGGATACTACCTGGCAGGCTTGATGCCTTCAGGTAGTATGCGAGTGATTATTGATCAGCTGCCAGCTCGTAAAAAGATCACGTGCTACGTGACGCCAGCAGCAGAAAAAGAGTGTTCCACACTCGCCGCCGTGGCTGCGATCCGTGCTGACTAACACTCCTAGGTTCAAATGTACCTATATACCCCATAAATTGGACATGAGGATGACCGCCGCCGTAGCACAGTGGTAGAGCATCGGACGCGTTATTCGAAGGTCGCAGGTTCGGTCCCTGCCGGCGGCAAGTTTTCTTTTCGTCCACTTTACTTTCTTCATATTTATATCCTAATTATTATAAATACTAACATCCCTATACTTTCTTTGGCATTATTGTCTGTTAGTTGTCATTGAAATAATGTCAGTGTTAAAGCACCATGTGGAGCATTCGGACTGTGTTGAATAATTATATGCGAAATGCAATCCTGATATCACAGTATATCCTCAAATGAGCTTCGCATTGCCTAAAGCAGTGCAAGGAGGCCTCCTCCATTTTTAAATGTGAAGCATTTAGCGAACATTCGGCACTTCGACCGTTTATATCTATCTATCTATCTATCTATCTATCTATCTATCTATCTATCTATCTATCTATCTATCTATCTATCTATCTATCTATCTATCTATCTATCTATCTATCTATCTATCTATCTATCTATCTATCTATCTATCTATCTATCTATCTATCTATCTATCTATCTATCTATCTATCTATCTATCCGCCTACGTCTGGGTGCACTCATGATCGCCTCCTTAACTTAGTGTAGACCAAGATTGACAAGGGAGGGTAAGAGGATTTGACGAGTATGACTGGCGAATAACGTAAAAATAAATACTGTCGCGTATGTCGTCAAACCCTTACCTGCAGACACGTGTGGCACATACCCATTCACCATGGGCCGCGGTGTACGGCTATGCTCCACAGGTGATTGACATTTTATATCTACCCTGGAACTGCGAGAACACACATTGGTAATTTAAATTCGAGAGCATTAAGAAAAAATTGGCCGCGTATCTGCGTGCTTCGCTGCAAATGTCTTCTAAAGACGATAGAAGAGGCGCTGCGTGAGATATGGACGTCATCTGGCAATACGTCGGGAAACATGAGTGCTGTGTTACGGGCTGGTAGTCCCGGCGCAGCAGCAGGCGAAGACCGGCGGTGACCAACGCGACCGGCGGGAACGCCAACCAGCCCGAACACGCGGTTTGGCACGAAGCGCTGAAGCAGAAGAAACTTCCGCACTCAACGAGTACTCTCCACACACTCTTTATTTACACGTCACCTGGCTAAAACAGGAATGCCAGAGCAGCACCCCATGACATTCGTACAGTGCAATACAGAACCGAAACCGAAACACAACAATGAGCTCGTGCAGAGGGCACGGATGAAGTCAAGTTTAACGCGCAGTCGCATTTTCAGCGGAGCTTAAGAAACTAGGGTCTTTAGAATTACGTATGTATGCATTTTCTATTAAAGGAACACACCACCTAATTCTTACCTAATGATGTTGCGCCTCAGATATGCGTAATGTTTGCTTTTTGGTCGACAATGTACAAAAGTATGAACCTAGTCAGCCGTTCAAGATGGCTGGCCCTTGGGCAAGTGGTTCAACTTTGGCCGAGTGGTTGAATCGAGGGACGTGCCGACAAACAGAAAGACAGAAAGACAGACCAAAATTTCTCCGTTTAGGTATCCCAAGAAAGACTATCGTCTTTAAAAACCGACATCGGCGAAGTTGACCCGATGAATGGAGAGAATAAAAATTAGGATCCCAGCAGGAATCGAACCCAAGCATTCTGCGAGGCTATCAGGTATTCTACCACAGAGCCACGCCAGGTCTATAAACGGGTTTGAAAAACAGCCTATGCAAGCGTAATGTCGGTGTAACCTTAATTGTGGTTGTGGTGCTGGCAAGCTAATTTTACAAGCAAGCAATAAACAATACATTTGTACTCCTACGATAGAGGCGTAATATCAGAATAACGTCTGTTGTTCCAGTGTTGGCTCCACTTTTATACCAGTGTAATAAACATTACATGTGTATTTCTACGATTCAGCAAGCTATATTGAAGCATTGCTCGACCCCGGAAAAATACATTAACGAAAGTTACGTATGATATTCACTTGATTGCACCATAAAGTGCACAGTTTAGATAATACTGATGGATGTACTCTAACGTGAGGGCTGACGTTATCTCGCGCCATAAGTTACCCTTTAAACGCCAGTGTTGTCGACGTGCTTGGTAAGCCTGCGATGTGCACACAGCTGCTACACTTGCAAAAACACGTCCACCCACCTCGTAACGCTTGGCTCAAAGCCATAATATACAGCTTAGAAGTACTCGCAGACTGCTTCGCATGAAACCGATTCCCACAACGCGTGGGATCTGCCGAATTTATTGTGTGTATAGACTGGTGAGAATTACTTTTAGTGGAAAGCATTGCAAGACCTTCCTGTGGCATAACGTAATACGTAGGTATTAAAACTGGAAACTGAAGTACTTGGTACGTAGTCATCGTCATGGTACGTCTTCAAACAAGGACCGGGAAAAGAAGGTAGTAGGCAACGCTAGTATTGTTTTTTTTCCTCTGTACTCGTTTCTGTCAGCGCTACACGACCAACAAGGTTGGCATGTGGTTTGGTTAGGTTATTACCTAGTCGTTTTGTGTGTTTCGGTCATAGTAGAATCGATGCACTCTATAATCCCTTATGATGCACTGTATAATATTCCCCATGATGAACGCGCTTGACTGTTAGACCATAATTGGTTTTCATTGCGATAGCAATTGTATGGACAGTCTCGGCTGGATTTTGCCGTCGCCGTCATTCACCGTATAAGTATACATCTATATATATATATATATATATATATATATGTAATATATGAAAATCCCAAAGAAAAGTAATTCAGAAAAATGCTTCCGAAGCGCGGAATCGAACCAGCGACCTGTCATTCCGCAGCGCGGGGCGCTAACCACTACGCCAGAAAGCGCAGATCCTTCAGGTAGCTAACGGCGAGCGTTATATACACACCCTTTACTGCTGGCAGGACTCAGAGAAGGCAGGCGCTTATAAGCGTTTCTTCATTACCAGCGAGATGGCGCGAGGAGCGCGACTGGCGGATTTAAAAGTCGTCGGCGAGCTCGCTCACTTCTTATATTTGCGCAGGGAGAACCTTGCCCTTCCGCTGTCTGCCCGCGCGGTTTTCTCGTGGTGAGGGGAAGAGGATACGTTTCGAGCTTTCACCGTGACGTCCGCGCTCATGTTACGGAGCGTACGAAAGTCACTCGAGCTCAATGGACGCCGCTAAACGAACAAACAGAAGATGAGCGTGAACTATCAAGTGTCACAGCTCGACACTTGAAGCACGCTAGTTTCCTTCGCTGTTTCGGCCGCCTTTGCAACA
This sequence comes from Rhipicephalus sanguineus, assembly GCF_013339695.2. Taxonomy (NCBI): domain Eukaryota; kingdom Metazoa; phylum Arthropoda; class Arachnida; order Ixodida; family Ixodidae; genus Rhipicephalus; species Rhipicephalus sanguineus. The sequence continues at coordinate 68,124,277 of NC_051178.1, read as the reverse complement.
GGAGCGCTGTTCAAACTGAGAGTATCCATTGGCGAGCCTCACTTCGTATAGAATTAGTTTCTTGCTATCGCGTTCGTTGCTTCGCCCTTGCGGCGAAACTGTGACTTTCATTAAACAGATATTTAATAGATGCCAACGCCAGTCGTGTCTTTCAGTAGACGAGCATTGTTTGCATGGTAGAGCATCAGTGGCGCACCGACGGGGGGGGGGGGGGGTTGGGGTTGTAACCCCCCCCTGAGGCCGACCTGACACCCCCCCCCCCCCCCTCCAACTTGTAACTGCTTCACGGTCATTGTCACCGAGAATCCAACGTACACGTTCAAGGCCCTTGTTGACATTGTCGTTTCAATTGAAGAGGTAGTCTGAGGTCGATATACTCTCATTTACTCCAGAAATGTGTTGTATTCACTCATCTACTCCTAAACTGAAAGAGCGCAAACCGCGTGCTCTGTGGCTCTGCGTTCACTTCCAGTGAAGCAGCTTTGGACGAAAGAAAAGATGCTTTCACGGGTCGTCAGTTTGACCCTTCTTCTTTTCTTGCCCCCTCTGATTACTGCAATAGAGCCAAGGAGATATTTCGGAATCTTGGAAACAAGCTATTGTTTTTTTTTTCTTCATTTATTTGATTCTCGGAGGAAGTCTAAAAGGGGCAGTGTACGATGATCATGCGCCGCGTGACTTGGCCACAGACATCGGTGCACAGTGCATGTGACATCAATAAGTATTCTGTATAGCAGCTCAGCCAGCTGTGTACGCAGTGCTACATACATGTTTGTCCAGAACAAGAGTTCGCCCTGTTGGCCATTTATAACATTATTATCCGGTTCACATGGCCAAATCTAATGCACTTACCTGCACACATGCAAATTATACCAGGTTCACTGGGACGCTTCTAATGCAATTAGAGATTAAGATATCAAGTGCCTAAATACCATTAAATTGTCGGCCTCACATGGCTTGATTTAGTGACACTAATGGCACGATGACGAAGTTGCGCAATAAATATAGGTTGGTTTTGCCTTGAATGTGCAACTTCTTTCAAATTATACGACATGAGACTCATTTTATAGAAATAACAAGCGCTTTAATGTACATTCTATGGCCTTACTCGCTATGGAAACGAAACTCGCTTAAGCGTGATGAACATTTCCTGTTGCGATGAAGGTGGCGTTCTCGTTAATTTTTCTTAAATCCTTCATATTATAATGAACACGAATTATGTCCGTCATGGAGCACCTTTGTTTTCCTTTAAATAGTCAATAATGTATACACTTTCCTTGCCGACAAACATTCCTTTTTCATCATAGATGGGCTCTACAAAACACAAAATGAGAATGAAGGCACTCATTCGACGGCAAGCTCTAAAGTATATAGCCAAGTGTCACCGCTAAAATGCCCTTTATATTTACGGTCTTACCAATTAGCTTCACTTTTTACGTGCAAACGGGCTCTAACGTAATTCAAATTGGCAGGACCGAATCAAGGTAACTATTGATTCCCCAAAACGAAAAAAAAAAGATAAATGCATTTGAAGCACTCGGGCCCTTCCAGAGACATATGGTGCGAATCTTCTTTTTCTTGCCTTGTCACAATGCATTGTTTGCCTAATATGCAAACTTTCTCATAAACGTTTCACTATTTGGAACCCTGTGCCCATGTCTGTCGCCATGGCAAATATAACAATGAAACTCATCGAGGAACAACGCTCTTAATTCATTGCAGCCGCAGTCAAAAATCTTTCACAGATACGTCTCAACGACTGTCATTCGAGCGTCAAGAGATCATAAGTCACAATTATTCTCTCATCTAAACTTATCGAACCAGTATTCAGTTCACCCTTGAAACAGAAGACTCCCTGTCGTTTTTGGATGCTCTTGTAACTTGAAAATAAAACTGTGCGAACACACCTACACAAGTCGATATTTTCAGTTCACTTCATACCTCCCAAAAATCCGCAATACATCAGTAGTAAAGATATTAATAAGAGCCGGAACGCACTGCAGCTAAGAACTTGAAGAAAGAAAAACAAGGAAAACACGATATATTCAGGAAACTCGCCAAGAACGGCTACCCAAACTCTTTTCTTCGGAAAGCATTTCGCTTCCAAAAACACAACGACGCAAGCTGAGAAATCCAGCAACAGGCCTCCGCCAATCAACATCACGGCAGAAATACATCACTCTCCGCTATCCCTGGCCCCAGCGAAACCATCGCCCGTTTCCGCGGACGGCGCGCGACTTCAAAACGAAGCCACATGTTCGAAAAGCCGCCGGCGTACTAGGCTGCCGAAAGAAAGAAGGGAAAAGAAAGGTCTTTTTGACGCCCGACCCCTCCGAGCTTGTGGCCCGCAGCCGACGATGGGAACGGGCGGTTCGTGAAAATGTTTTCTGCATTACGAATACAATAGCGCGTTCTCTGCCTTCTCCTAAAGACCGTCCACCGGAAGAGCGTACCCAAGACATCTTCAACAAAACTACTTGTACTGGCTGCGACGCCAGCTGCACCAGCGGAACTGAGAAAGACAGGAAAGACGTCGCCAATTCCTCGCAGCTGAAGCCAATTACCGGAATTGAATGATGGCAGATTCAAACGACCTCATTTGTGAACCACGCTCAAGGCAACCTACACGTAGCACCGTCGCTTTTCCCTGCGCAGATCGCAAGAAAAAAGAAAAAGATGTCTGCGTACAGCCTACACACTCCGGCAATCCAAGTATCCCCCTTTCCCTGTATCTCATCTAACTCAACACATCCACACGCCAAAGGAGCTTCCCACCTCCTTTTACTCTTCAACTCGTTCGCGCCGGTCAATCCCTGGCACTCCTCTGTTCTGTGCCGAAGATCACCGCCGCCGCCTGACTCACCCTTTCATACCCGCCGAACAAGAAAAAAGAAACGCTCTTCATCCCTCCCTCGAACGCTCAAGAAGAAACCGTATGGATTCCGAAAAGTAGGGACAATGCTCGCTCAATGTTCCAACGATAAGAGGGAGTCGGCGTGTTTTCTGTTTTCTTCGGAGTGTGCGTTTTCTGCAGGGAAAGGGTGTCGCCAGCAGGGTGGTCGTGCATTTTTTCTGAACTTTGTTGACAGCGGACGCACGATGTGCATTGGAGCGGCGAGAAGAAAGGCGACCTCGTACGCGGCTCGTTCGACAAGAAAAAAGGGGTTTGGAAAGTGCGAGAGGTATATTGGGGCGCTACGTTTTCTTTCTTTCTTTTTTTCCAGTAGACAAATCTCGACCTCTCTATTTTTACTACTTCTTTTTTGTATGTGGTACATCGGACGGAAGCTACGAAGTTTGATGTGCCCCCATGCACACGTTCAGTTCGCTTGCTAGAACTTGCTTCTGTGTCTGCTGCGCGAGTCTGCGTCGACAGTGAGCTACCACACCACGCTACCACAAACGCCAGTCGAACACGATCCTCACCTACTTCCCGACAAAGATTCCGTGTTCGAATTCAAGAAACGCAGCAAGAACACCGGAATACCTGATTACGGCCAGAAAGGAAGCGATGACTCAACACTTATCGCCTTCAGATGCGTCAATCGACCAGTCACCTATCACTGAGGATACTTCAGGCGCCGAACCTGTGGACCCGAATGACATGGCAAATCGGTAAGCGTGGCTACAATGCAGTTTATCCGTGAGCTGAGAATCGTGCTATATATGTGCTGCATTGAGCTGTACATGCTACAAAGTTTATAATCAATATTTACGATGCACTTTCAGGTTTGTAGTTTGGCGAGGCTCGAAGGAAGTATAATATAGGATGTTCTGCTCGCATTATGCACAAGATTCTCAGTTGCAGAGTTTTTTAACTGCTAAAATTGCCAATGGGGCTTGTTTGTGTGACATTTCCTGATTACTATGGTAATCGGGCACAAGACGCAATAAATGGCACAAGAAAGGCACACGGCGCCGCGTGTCCTCGTGTGCCTTTTTTGCGTCCCATTTGTTTGCGCTACCATATAATAATTTTTTAAGTAGCATTGCGCGACCGCCAGCCGGCCGGCACGTCAGCACCCTTATCACTACCTGGAGCTGAAAAATTTGCAATAACAAGTATTTCCCAGACATCTTTGTTGGAACTATATTACGCGTTGGTTTATTCAATTTGCCGTTTATTTTCTACGTGCACTGCTTCATTGAACTGTTTCTTGGCCCTCTCCAGTTTTTTCAAGATCTTGCTGTAAAATGCTGAAAGATCATCATCATCATCATCATATCACATTTGATAATAATAATAATAATAATAATAATAATAATAATAATAATAATAATAATAATAATAATAATAATAATATATATTATTATAATATTATTATTATTATTATTATTATTATTATTATTTTTATTATTATTATTCCATTATTATTATTATTATTAATTGGTATCTCATATTTTATTTGTCGTTGCATTCCTCCAGCATAAACAACGAAATGGCGTATTATGCAAGGCGCCTGCCCCCTCCCCCCGCATTCCTGTAGTCTTCTCAGAACCCCCCCCCCTGAGAGAAATCCTGGGTGCGCTAATGTAGAGCATCAACAGAGCGCGCTACTTTTTTACAGGCATTACGAACGAGAACCCGTTTCCATGTTTCCATTTACATGCTTCGAGTTTCCATGTTTTGTGTGCATCTGTAATGACAGTGAGCAGACAGCACATCCTTCGTCGGGTAATGTTTTGTGCGAGAGCTTACGCTATGCATCTTTGAAGCGGGCGGCGCAAAATAAGAGCAAAAGAAAGGTACGACCCCAGTTGAAAATTACAACAGGACTTGCCTTGAGACAACAGAAATTTTTGTTGCCACAACAAGATTTTTCTGTAGTTACTACACATTCCAATTGTGGGGACAGACTTCTCTGTTGTGCAGCGCATATTTTTGTCGTCTCAACAGAAGTGTGTTGTGTCGAATGTGTAGTGGTACAAAAGGAAGCTGTAGTACTACGACAAATGTTTATAGTACTCTATAAAAATGTGTTGTCACAATAGGCACCCGGCTGTTACTACAGGAATGTCCCTGCAGTATGCGACAAAATTTTGTTGTACTACAGAAATGTGTTGTGCTACAACAGAAACTAGTTGTCTTAGTGTGTCTTCACTTGTGACAACAGAAGCCTTCCTCAACTAATGCGACAAAAATTTGTAGTACTACGAAAACGTTTCGTGGTACAACAAAAATTTGTTGTCTAAGCATGCATCCAATTGTGACAACAGAAGTGTGCCTTGAGTAATGAGACACACTTCTGCATTACTACATCTTTATTTGCTAGTATTTTCTGTCCTGAAACCTCATGCCTTTATACATATATATATCAACTGAAAACTGATTGTGCTGTATATCTATGAAAAGTATGCTAGTGCCCAATGTGCCAGTGCACGTGCTAGTGCACGAGACAGAGAAGCATGCAGTCATGATGAAACTGCCCCAGCCATGAATATAGTTGATAGAGCTTGTAGCTTGGGTGAGTTGGTGATTGAATATCAACATGGCTGCATAGCATAAATTGAACGAAGACAGAAGTGAGGACACAACACAGTGCATGCGTTGTGTCCTCTCTTTTCATTCATTTGTGTTGTGCAGCCAAGTTGACATGAATATTCATTTTAAAAATTTATAATATGGCCATGGAACACCCTTTCCATGGCATCGTCAGGACCGAACTATACATGTAAATGAAGAGAGCAAATTAAGAATTGAATTCCAATTTCAAGAACTGAAGATTCACTTTTTGGGGTTAGCGCAGAACAGCATGTGCATATCCATGTCCTTGCCAAGATAAAAATAACAAAGGAAGTGGACAAGGTAAGGTTTTGGGCTTTACATTGGGAAAACATAATGAGGCATGGTGTAGCAGGGGACTCTGGAATAATTTATACCACATCAGGAGATTTAATGTGTACTTAAATCACATTTAAAGTGCATGCGTGTTTCTTCATTTCACCCTCATTTAAGTGTGGCTATCATGGACAGATTCAAACGTGCATGCTTCATGCTAAGCAGCTAAATGCTATAGCCTCTTAGCTACCACGTTGGGTAAAAAGCACAATGAACTGAAGTCGTGTATATCTCTTTAATATCAATAATGCATCCAGCCAATACATTTTTCACAAGCACAGTCCAAGATGAGTCTTTTTTTTTTCTGTGGTCCTTCAAAACAAAAGCTAAGCACACAATCATTACCACACCAATACCATGCTTACGAGGACAAATAAATGTACAAGTTTGAAGGAGACATCATTATAACACCACTGACACAACCACCTTCGCATGTTAATTGCTTCTTCAGGTGGTATGAAGCAGTGGGGTAGAGCACGTGCCTGTTGAGAGAATCTGGTCTTATGACTATATACAAATGCTTCAAGGAAACATATAATTACTCGTAAACATAGCTCGTTGCCAGATGCATCACCTTTCAAACTGTGGCAGTCAGTTTCCACAGTGTAACTTTTCGTTTTCAAGTCTGCCTACTCTTATGAAGTGACTGCGTGTGTGTTTGGTGCTTCTGCTGCAGTGTTTAGATGATGCACACATGGTGCGTGCTATTTGCAACATGCAATCTGGAAAGGCTGCAAGCATGTCGAATGGCCAGTTGCCTGTTGATGAGGAACTATGTGCAAAGTGGCAGAAGAAAATTTGCCGGAAAGATTTTGGTTAATGACAAGTCTCTCCCCATTGTTCTATGCAGCAAGAATATTATTTCGCGCCACTATGTTAGAGAGAAATCTGGTCCCTGGTGCAGTGTGAGAAGCATTTGGGGGTTCTCTGCACAACCTGAAATACCTCTGCCCCCTGCAAACCTTCAGCAAAGAAACTGCGTAAAGATAGAAAAGCTTGAGATTCTACTTCTTCGAGCAAGCCAGAAAACTAGAGAGAGCCAGATGGTCGTGAGCCTGCCATTTCGTTTGCCCCAAAAAAGAAGGTTGAACAGATTATCACATAAACAACAACAATGCACAACGAGCCAGTTGATACATTTCATTGATAGCGAGGCTTCTGTCACAGGTTACACATTACCCTGTAGGTGGAAGGTCCGCAGCAGCTAGGCGCTGAGAGAAAAATGTTGAGCTTTTACGGTAACAACAAGCACTACACCTCACTCTTATAGAATTTCGTGGATGTTCAAAAGGGGGGAAAAAGCTGCTTTGCAGCCTCATTGAACTGAAAGACATTGAACGTTGCAATACTACCCTGAAAAAATCCTCAGAGCAGATCATACGGTGCCCTATTTTGCTCAAATGCCATGACCGTGCCTGAACCAAGCTGCTGACATCACCACCGCTCACTGTGGAGGTACGCCAGTCTTAGCTCATGATCATTGAAAATGAGTGGTTGAATTAAAGAAAGGCTGGTTTGACAAAGCTCCTCTCCTAAGCCGCACCAGTGCAAGCCTTCATTAAGAGTAGTTGAGCTTTCAATAAAGCCATAGTGCGTATAGATGATCGGACGTCTGACATGGTATTCGGCATCAGACAGGCAAGAAAACAATAGCCGAGCAGCACGAATGAAACTTTTGCTAACAGTGTACTGTATGCGACGAGCTTCAAGGAGTAACCATTTCGTAGAAAGTGCCATGTTTTGTTATTTCAGAAAAAATCCAAGCGGAAGAGACTTGTTTTCCTAGATGAATGTCGAATGTCGTCATTGAAATTGTTGAAAAATGCCGTTATTCCTCAGAGCACAGTGCTGGCCAACAAGCGGGCTGGATGCTAATGGCAGCTGATGACAAAATTGTAGTAGTGTGGCGTCTTGAAGCCATTGCGCAGGGTAAACAGCAATAGTGCACCTTGTGGCTCTCGACAGAAGCTATGCTGGCCATACTTATGCATACCATACCTATGTTCGTGCGTTTGTATGTGTGCGTGTGTATATATACACATGCAAAATCGAAAAACTTCGAGGAGGGCCTACCGCCCAATGCTACGCTAGTGCACATACTATACGACAGATGTCTTGTCAAAAGTCGTGTTCATGTTGCACATGTTCACAAGCATGCTGGGTCTTTAGAGCCACTTAGTGAGCCATCATTTAGTGTAATGGCGAATCACTGAACACACCAAAGTTTCACTGCACCCCCATGGAAGAGGAGTTGCTCTCAAACGAGTTCATTTTTTAGCTGTGAACCAAACCCTATAGCTAGGGCTCCGTGTTTTCAGCTTTATCCAAAAAAAATTCGATAAAATTTTTAACAATTCGTATTTATTCGATAAACTCTGATTTCAAGGGCCAATATGACCTCGTGCTGTTCTTTATCGAAAGGGCAAGTTATAAGCGCTCATTGATACATCTTCTGGTATGACCGATTTATAGATTACCACGCCTAGCTGTATTAGGCGATGTAGCTGTATGGTGCTCCGACTCGGCTTCCTACATGCAGAAGCTTCACAAGGTCTTGCAACTTTCGAAACCCAAATTCAAGGCGCTTCAATTCAAAGATCCACGCCACCTACTTAACAACGCTCTGGAGGACGGAATCAGGACGAGCTCGTTCAACGTAGTTCATGATTTTGTAGTGCCCTTTCCTGCCCTGTTGAGGTCGTCGCGGGAGCTTCGCCATACGTTTGGTCTTGTGTGCTTGGCCATGGGCATTCCCATCAAGTCGCTGAAAACCGTATGTTCGCTGAGGTGGTTCTCTTTTTATGAAGCTCTAGAAGATACTTCGGACAACTGGCGCGCCATTTCGTCTTTCTTGAGAAGCGACGAAGCCAAGGGAACGAAGTGTGAGAAGCTCAAGAGTCTTATTTCATCACCTGAAGCTGTGCACGACTTGCTCATTAAGGTGAGGTTTCTGAAGACCAATTCGTGTGCCGTGCTCTCAATCGTCAAGGAACTTGAGGCAGAGAGTACCCTGGTACACCAACTTTATCCCGCACTGGGGGTTCGTTTGCACGCACTCATCAGTCAATGGCTTGATCCAACCGAGGTCTTCGCATGGGATATCACAGGTCTGTTGGACCTCCTTGACGAGACTGACCGCTTAATGACTGTTGCAGACTTTCACGGATACTACGCTGCTGTCGCCGAAGGGTGGAGACAGACATCTGAGAGGAACCTGTGCGATCAACTACATTACAACAAATAATCGTTTTGGTACTGTGTTCAAATTGTGAATACAAATGTGAAGCATGAGCTGCCCTGCGCGTTCGAAACCTATGCGCCTATTTTTTAATTAGTGCTCCTTGAAACTGACGACATGAACCAGCTCCTGAGTGATTTTGTGAACTATCAGTGCTATGAAATATATAACGTTGTTGAACCCCTGTCGTTTTGGAGACTTCACAATTTCCAGTGGCCAGTGCTTTCCCGCTGTGCGTTGTGTCTTCTGGCGTTTCCTGTTTCCAGCGCTAACGTTGAAAGGGCATTTTTAAAGCTCAGAGTCATCAAGTGAAAGGAGGGCGCTTCGATCACTGACAGCAACCTCGCAAAGTATGCTTGAGTGTTTTACAATAAGCTTTAAGCATAAGGTTGTTATACGCACAAATACAGGCATTTTGTGTTCAAGTATTTCGCTTGTGCGTATATGTTTGTGTACATTCAAACCTTCTAGAAAAAAAAATGTCCTTCATGTGTTTTGATGTTTTAGTATTCAGATATGAATACATCTAAGATTTTGAGGTTTCGAGAATAATACAAATCTCCGAATATCGGAGAATTGGAGATTTACGAGAAATAAACTCTGTTAAACGCCAAACTTCCGTCAAAAATATAAACTCCGATAAACACCCGCCGATTTTTAAGAAAAATAAACATCGAAAACACTGAGCTCTACAAGATATTCACTTAAGAGGGTGTTGAGGCGAGCTCATTGGTACGGAATCATTAGAATGCAGCGCTTAAAACACAAACACACGGGGCGAGAACGAGGACGGGCACTGGGAACGAGGACAGCGCCCGTGCTCGTTCTCGCCCCTTGTGTTTGTGTTCTTTAAGCGCTGCATTCTAAAAGATATTCACAGTGAACATCAACACACATTCACACCACACATTTCACGGTGGACGAGCCAGGCACCGCTTTGGCTGAATATCACAAAAGCAAATCCTAATCCACATTTGCACTTTCTGTATACACACACACAAACACGAATCACATTTGCGGCTTCTCAGACGTGCGCTTTTCGTGTGATGCTCACGGGAAATACACACACGCGCGCACGCACGGGCGCGCACGCTCCATTCATTCATAACTTCGGGCTAAGCACGAGGATCGTGCTGCACGAACACAACACAAACACGCATGACATTTGCGGCTTCGCAGCTAGACGTTGCATTTTGGTTTGATGCTTGCTGCTGCGTTCGATTTAGGAATGCAGGTGGTAGCAGGTGGTGCTCTTGGGGAATTACGCGCAACATACACAGCCACCATTCTTTCGGAACTTCGGGCTAAGCACGGGGATTATGCTGCACAAACAGAACAACGGCGTACCGTAGGAAGACAGCTGTAACAATGATCGTACAATCGCGTATGCAACGACTACGAACAGCTGTTGCCCCTTCAACATAGTGCTGTCCTTAAAGTGACGGCGGTGACGGGCCTCCTCACCTAGTTTTATAATTACTTCGGTTACTTGTGCCTATAAATTATAAACCACACTCTTAGAAGAAAGGGCGTCGGGGCACTCCCTTTGTGAGAGTTTTGGCTTGTCCCGCTGGGCACTCCCTTTTCCGGGGTGAAACAACTCCCTCTAGACGGGGAGTGATTCAACGCCTCCTCATGGAATACAGTACTCCGTCTGCGATAGAGTGAAAGCACTCCTCCGAGGGAGTAAAGCTATCACGTTGAAACAGCTTTGAAATAAAATTAATCGAGCACAGAAAATGGCAAATTCATACGCGCACACATTCACGCAACCAAAACACGTAGAGCGCTCGCAACCAAAACGCATACATTAGAGGATTTTAGTCTGTCCGGCACACCGGTATACTCAAATTGCTTTGCGTGTACCAGAATACCGGGTGTGAACTGCGCATACACACGCCCGGTAAACATGGCCGCGCCGCCGAAAGCGATTGCCGCCCACCTCGGATCTATCAAGTGGCCGTCGCTCGCTCTGTCGCTCGTTATCTCCGAACTGATGCTTTTATTTGCTTTAGGTTCACGTCCTTAAGCTTCGACAGCAAGGTATTCGTGTCGATTCGGCACCGTTTTCGAGAGCCATACTCAAATAATCAACGATGTAGGCTTAGCGAGTGACAATCCCGGAATCTCGAAGGTCATACATTATGTGTCGGTTAGTTGTTTTTACCCTCCATAGCTGGCGCAGTTTGACGTGGCGGCAGCTACGGCACACAAAGCGGCTGCGAAAAAGAAAAAATTTCAGCACTCGAACAGCGTTTCACGGAATAATTTCTGTAATGCTTATCTCTAGGGGTAATTAGAAAATGGACATCAATGTAAACATGCACATATGACAACACATACAAATCGCACACGACACAGGAATCGAACTCATGACCACAAGCACCGAAAGCAGACACTCTAACCACTATGCCACAGAGCTACCGCATGCTTCGTTAACTTTTCACGGCCTTATATATTTACAAAGTGGTTTGCAACGAGACGATGGAGTTTGCTACTTCTTTTTTTGCACCATCGGCGTGTGTTTGCGCGTGGATTAGGTTAGTAAATAGTTAGCGCGGCTCCATGAACTCACGAAGGCCACCGTTAGCACCTTCAGCTCCGACTTCTGTTCGTTGTTTGTCGTGCCGCAAGAGAAATGATAAACGTGTGTTTTTTGTGTGTTCACCATACATCGTGGATGTCTCGCTCGCCCAAAAATTTGCTCATACCGGCGTGAAAAGTACCTTTAGATAGCGAAACTCACGTATGTCTATTCTACGAGCGTGTGGTGTTGGAGCAGTTTTGGTTATTTTTGCCGCGAGCTGCAAGTGTCGGCAGTGCGTTCTCAGCTGTTCGAAGACCATCATATGTCACATATTTTTGTTACATACGTCGATGTCAGAGTTGCAAGGGTATTTTAGCGTGCACCTATACAAGCTCGTGCATTTATTGCGCGTGTAGGTGCTGTTGCGATCTGCACGCAGGGTCAGCGGCACCTCTGAGCAGTTAGACGAATATTTGCGTGATGAGCACTTACGCGCGCTGAAGCACGACATACAGTGCTTCTGAATTAGTCATAGTCAGTATTTAATTGCTTTTATACTCGGAGACTAGCTACCTTTTACTAAGTAACCTTTACTCTTCGGTATCACGCCGCCGTTAAAATGTATGTCGAAGGCGTCCACCAAGGTTAAGCACGATGTCCATTAATTCGCGAGTGACATGTCTCCCTTAAAATAGAAAAGATATTACTGTTGCGCCTCTGTATTGCGAACGTCCGCGTGTAGTTGGCACTACTCCTGAAGAGATTGTGCAGTACCTATTTAAAAAAAGGCATTATTGTATGCCTCAGTGAAACAGCTGTTCTTCAGAAAATAAGGTGTCATTTTAATTAGGATATTTTTGTCACGGCAGGACACAACTTGACTTTTTCGTGATTCAGGATTACACATAGCACGAACATGAGTGCAGCAGATAAATAAAAACTGAAAAAAGTGGGTACCATGTGCACTCCTACTACCTCGTGTACCTGTAGTTGATTCCAAATCTACAAATTATGCGACCATTGATGAATGATCAACCCATCAATGTTCGATCACAGTTGATCTGTTTTCGTTTACTGCCTGTCGCTTATTTGCACGATGTTTTGCAAGAATCATCGGTTAAACCCATCTGGTAACGCAAGCATTATCTGTAGCATGCAGTGGTTCTCAAGAAGGGGGGGGGGGGGTCAGCGAAGCCATTTCTGGGGGTCCGCGAAACGAATCTTCGAACAAAAAACAAAATACGCCCTTTTTGAAGAAACAGTATGTCCAATGACCGCGGCCCCCACTATTTTTTGTTTTGCTTCACCGCATAACGGTTATGCATTGCGGTGGAGCTGACTTATGCTTTTCATGAGATGGCTGTAAAGCTTTTACTGCAATTTTCTACCACATGTGCTTTTCCAGGCTTGCATATTTGAAGAGAAAGCGTAGCGAGAAACAGCTGAAATGTGGCGGCAGATCGCACAACTTAGTGACAAGCTGTTGAGATTGAATTGGCGTGGCACTTTAGTTTGAACATTCTTTGCCACGGAGAAACGCAAGGCACCTATTTCATGCTGCATGTTGTGCTAATTTATAAGCCCTCACCCCCCCCCCTCCTTCTCACTGCGAGGAGTCCCTCATCACTTCCACCAGTCCACAAGGGGTCTCCAAAACATCCATGGCTGAGAACCACGACCTATATATCAGAGCCTGAACAATTTCTTTTACATGTACAAGGACTTTTTTGTTTGAATTCATTACAAATTCTTAAAACTTCAAATGATACAATAAATGCTGGTTGTAGCACTTTATTAGAATCAAAACAATATCATTCACAATGTCAATGTAAATTATACATTTTCATCTACCACAGAAACTATGCTCATTATTGAACAGATGAAACAACATACACAATGCAACCTGAGCACTAATTCACAGCAGTAAATTTATGAAAGTATAGTTCGAAAATTGATCACAAAGCAAGACACATACACTTCGCAATGCCAGTATGCAAGTACAATCCAAAGAGATGGCATGCACAGCAGTGGCGTAGCCAGGGGGGCACACCGGGCCTCCCTCGCCCCTCCCCCCCCTCGAAATTTTTTTTTGCTATGGCATACAGAGCCCAAAATGACAACTGAACACATATGCCTGCCCGGCTCCCACTTCAAATCAAGGAGACGACCCCCCCCCCCCCCCGAAAAAAATTTCTGCCTATGCCCCTGATGCACAGAGAACTTGGTGTCTGCTTACACATGAAGGCAACTCGATAAGTAATAAAGGCTTGCAACACTTAGGCATGGTGGTGTACCATTTTCTTATATATTGCATTAGTTTGCCCTCAGGCATGAAAACATGTTACGCATGATTGTGCAGGTCAATGTTTTGTATAAAGACCTGTGGTGTCGACCATAGATCCATCTGCCAAGGTTTGTAAACACAGTCGCCTTTATTCACATATTTTTAAGAAATAATGTAAATTTATAAAGTTAAGTTTGGGAACATGGCATTATTTCGCAACCCTATTCACCCGTATTATTATGCATAAATAGTAGACCAATGGTTACAATATTTACATGCCAGCTAGTTCCATGAAATGCGACCGGAAAATTGGTTCCTCGTCACCTTCAACAGCTCAATTTATTGGCTCATGCAGAAGTGCCACATTGAAATTGAATCCGCGAATACCGTGACAAGAAAGTTACCTCGGAGTTAGGCAATAACATGCTTTGAATTAAAAATTGCCCATCAATACTGGTGGTGGCTTGGCACATTAGAGCCAAGGACTGGACATGCCATGAGGTTGAATAAAAATTGAACAGGGAATAAATAACGGCTGTAAAACAGTCAAGAACCATGATTAGTAAATTAAATGAGTTTACATTCAGCATCTTTTCAAGCCATGTAAAATTTTCAAATGCACACTTTTATTGGAAAGTTTGGACTCAGCACCGTGCATAACACAATGCAGCAGTCCAAGTGCTGACAATCCTAAATACTGAGATGTACAAGATCATCAGTATAGTATACTGTAAGGCACAGGAGTGTTCACAGAAGAGATCGTCTTGTAGACAAACAGGTGGGCCAGAACTGTTGCTGTTTTGCCGAAAGTGTTCAGTCTTCCTGAAAAAGATATCAAGCAAAGAAGTCCGTTAAGCTTTCTGCATCCATACAAAATACCCACTTGTCTTCTCTTACTGCAGACTTTTCCGAAAAAACAGAAAAATACAAAATTAAGAAGCTGCCATGTATTTTCTTGTGAGATATGCAATAAGTGTGCAGCACACTTTCATTCTTGTAATATCTAGAAAGACGCAGCATTATAATACAGAAAGACGAGGCTCAATTGCTTTTCCATGTTTTGCTGCCATGTTTTTTTACACCTAGCAAAAGAACAAGGTACAATAGCTAGTGTGCAGTGTTGCTTGTTGTTTTGTGGAGGCAACTCCTATTACAAAATAATTCATTTATCCTCAAAACTTAGTGCATGTTCTCCCAAATAAATTATTTAAAATCCTAGGCTAGACGGGACAAAATATAGATATATAGTACTTATGAGGCATGCCACAGTGGACAGCCTCGATTTTTTAATTTACATTCAAATATAAAACTCTGTTTATGCCAAAGCAACATCTAGATGTTGTCCTTCTCACAGCACTTCGGACTAAACCAGCTGTGCACATAGCACCTGCCTGTAAGCACTGCACCATCCTGCTTCTGCCAACTATGAAATGCGTGCATACTGAAAATTTTATATGCTGCTTACTGCTTGCTGTTACCTTAAATCTCCCCTAGCCAACACAAACTAGACAAGCAATTAATACAACTATCAAGTGGAAATGAATGTAAAAATTTTCCTAACAGTGATAACTTAAATCACAAAGCGCATGCAGCCCATCCTATGTTAGTCCTGTTGTGACTCACAACAGGACTAACATTTGTGTCGCAAATTGTGAGCGGTTTTGCGACTACCGAACACAAAAATAAAGTTAAACACCATAATAACAATGCGCTAGTGAGCTTCAATGTATATCGATGTATATGCCACTTCATTGTTAAGGTAATGCATCACAATACTGATCGTTTGAAGCAAAACGGGAATGTGAACTAGTTGGCGGGTAATAGGCGAAGTTCAAGTTTAGGCAATAAAGCTTTCAGTTGTGAGTAAGCGCTCTTGATGTGCACTTTCTTGTCCTTGTCTTCTTAGCACTGCCGTTATATAAGTACTGACCATTTCGCCAGGAACACTATGAATCCCTCACAATACAGTCAATATCATGCTACAGGTGTCTATTATCGAGGCACTCCACTGTAAACTCAATATAGTGTTATAGGCGTGACAGAGTGCAGGTGCAGATTCTGCATACTGTATCGGATGATTGAGATAAGAGCTACCATGACATTGGACTCAAAATAGTGATACTCTCAATGTTTCCAATGTATCAATGACTTGCTTCATTAAACACAGGTATGCATTGCACAATTCAGAAATGGATTCTATTTGATCACTCTCTCCTAACGAGATTACTGCTACCAACCCAGGTTCTGTGAAGCATCCAGATGAGCTTCAAGAGTTCTTATCAATCTGCTGATGTCCACAGCTGCATAGCGTTGCATGTGCCATCTTGAGCACCATCTGCAAATAAAAAAAAATGTACAGATTTTTTGCAGTGACTCACTATTTCATGCTGCACTAAAACAGCTGTAAAGCACACCAATACCTAATTCGGATAACCGGCATAAATTCAGTTAGACGTCCATGCATGTAACAATCTTTTAACTCTAAGTTTATTATGCTAATGCACTCAAACACCAAGAACTAATTCAGTACATAATACAAAACTGGCAGTGAAGATAAAGCGTTTTTTCTAATCTCAGGGAAAACAGATTCCAGAGCTTTTTCATTGCTGCTCCCGTTTGAGGTTAACATTGAAAGTGCTGCTGTGCTTCTTACGCAAAAGTGAGCTTAGAGACAGACTTTACGAGGCATCATACTCTTCTTTCCTGCTTTGTTCTTTTTCTGTAAAGTTTCTTTTGTATTATCCTTTATTCCTCGTACCTTCTTCCTTTGCACAGCATGGCCAGCCAGTTTGAGAAGTGGCTAACCTGCCTGTCTTCCCATCTATTTCTTTCTTTCCTTACTTCATTTAAGTCTTGCAGCATTTACAAATATACACACCAAGTTCAGTAGTGTAGTGTTGCCAACTGCACAAACATTCATAACCTACAGCCAACCTACAGCCAACCACAAATTTCACTGCCTGTGCGAGACTAGAAAGCAAATACTTGTCGTTTCAAGTTCACTCCACACCTACCATTTCGTCAAAGACACAGTATTTGAGTTTCTGATAAATTAAGTTGTTTGCCGTGTATCATGCTAATGAAAGAGCTCAAAACAAAGCATGGTACAGCAAGGAGTAGGTGCACAACAGCACATCCTTTGAGAATTTGCGATAGAGTCATCTGGTGACTTGCGTGCCATTGTCTACTGCTTCTGGTGCTGCGCTAAACACAATATTCACATTCATCAAGAAGCATGAAGTAGGAAGCTTACATATGACTTAAAGAAGTAAACCATAGAAATGACGAAAGGTGTTCTGTTCTTGCTGAACATTAGTTTTTTTAACTGTGATAATGTTAAATGGCTGCTTAGCCTTGCTTCAAAGCTTCATAATAGTCTATGAGAGGTCACATTTTTTTAATTATTGTCCCTCTGCCATCAGTATTGCATTGAGCTGACTTGCCACTGATGTGACTGAATAAGCCTGGCACAGCTCACACATCTTCAACTCGATGAGAATATCCACATGAAATTCAGGAAAGTTCAAGATGTCACTAATTATGTCACAAAATTGTCACGAATAAGTGACAATATCGTAAAATGCACGTGCTTCACCATAAACGCTCTCACTTAGCAGACAACTTTCACATAATATGGCCATAATCATATCTCTGCAGCATACTTATTCGTTCTAGTCCAACATAATGACGTTATTACCCCATATATGGTATGCTGTTTCTTTTTTTCTTGTCTTAGAGACGAACTAAGTGCGCAATGGCAAAATTGTTATCGAAAAGTATCCCACTTACTAATATTAGGGAGTTTGAATAGCGTACGCCAGGCCCGTAGCCACAGGGGAAGGGGGGGAGCGAAATTCTGATGGAGGGGGTGTTTTACCGAAAATGAATTATGAAAATAGGCGTTTTTCTAAAAAAGTGAAAGGCGCAACGAAGGGCACCGGAAGTTTCGCCCATCTGTTTTCTTAACGTGCACTGACATCGCAGAGTACACAGGCGTTTAACGTAACCCCCCCCCCCCCGAAATTTTTCAGTTTTGCTTGCGTATATAGGCACGCACACATACAAACGCACGCACGAACATACATAAAGTATGGTTGAACCCCCCCCCCCCCACCGAAAAAAATTTCTGGCTACGCCCTGGCCTCCACCGAAATGCTACCGCCGCGGCCGAGATCGAAGCCGCGACTTTCGGGTCGGCAGCCGAGCACCGCAACCATCGTACAACCGAGGCTGACAACTACAATAACTGAATCAACTGAAAACAAAAGTTAGCCTTAATGCACACATGACGGAGTGATAACCGCGGCTTCTCGCTTGTTTATATTTTCTGAAAGCACGCTGCCGTATTCACGGTTAATGGCAAGCAAAGAAATTGTATAGCACAAATTGTCTTCATTGAGGCGTACCCGCTCTTCGATAGACTGGCCGTGCGAAGCGTGTGCCTTCACAAAAGCTTTTTAAACGCGCATCAGGCATCACACGTATGTGCGCGTAATGCTTTTCCATTCTGCTTTTTATTGTACTTTCCACGCGACACACTGTGCAGCACTACACACGTGAGCGACGCGAAACTGAGAACACAGAAGCACCACTTACCGTTCGCATTTCCGACTGTGCCTAACCAGGTGCTGGCCGAACACGAATACACGAAGGTGCAAGCACGCTTGAGTCTTCAGACCATCATGAAACCAACAAACACGCTCACAGTACGCGATGTTGCACTGCCGTCGCTAAATGTCGTTCACGTCCAGCGTTGAGATCAGAGTCGCGCACACACAGGACACGGGCACGCACAGCCGACACAGCTGAGCAATTCGGAAACTTCGATGACCGGGCAACGGGAGAAAATGGCGAAGGCAGCGACGGGCGACGGCGAGACTTCGTTCGACTTGAGCACGCACGCTTCTCCTCTCCTGGTGCGCGCGCGTGTGTGTGTGTGTGTCTGTTTTTCTTTTTTTTTTGTCTTTCCTCGCTCGCGCCTGCGTGCCTGCGTCGTAAGGTTGCGTTATCGTGCTTCTCTCGGCGGCTATGTAACAGCCCTCCCGTTTAGCGGCTGCTTGAAGGAAGTCGCGTTTATATATATCTTTTTTTTTTTTGGACGCGATAGCGTCAAAGCGCTCGTCTCGCAGAAATTCCGGTGTCGGCGGCGTCGGCGTCATTGGTCTCTGAGCGAAAAAGCAGCGTTGGTTGGTCGTGAGCGAAAAGTCGAGGTAGATGCAAAGAGACAGAGGGCGTTTGCACTTTGGCTTTCCTTGCGGCACTGTGTATACGTCTCCATCGAGAAGCGCAGGCAAGCTAGCGATTGAGAAGGCGATAGTGTGTGTGTGTGTGTGTGTGTGTGTGTGTGTGTGTGTGTGTGTGTGTGTGTGTGTGTGTGTGTGGTGGTGTGTGTGTGTGTGTGTGTGGGTGTGCGACCATGCGTGTGTACGAATACCGCTGTCGCGTTTTAAAGGCGAAACTAACAGTCCCCCCCCCCCTTTTTTTTCTTTTTTTTTCCTCGTGCTTTCTGTCCACAGCATTTTATTGCGTACGCTGCGGCGTGCCGTCTCTGGTCAGTTAATAACTAGGACCTGACTCAGAGTGTGCGTACGTGTGAGTATAATCGCAGATGATTCTTTGTGCATGTCAGCGGTTTTCGTCGCGATAAGTTGACGAGGAATCTATCGCCGTCACTTCTTCGATTGAGCTACTGCCAAAGATATTAGACTGCACGAACTTTTCTTTACAGCTCGTTATATTTGGAGAGTTGCAAGACTAAAACAAGCTCTGACACAAGCTTTTATATGGCAAGAGAGTAAAACAACCTTTACTCTCTCGTGGGATGCGGAGTGAAACAGGCACTTTACTCTCCTTCGCCAGGAGGAGTGAAATGCCTTTTCACTCCTCCTGGCCAAAAGAGAGTAAAGCGCCTCCCTGAGAGAGAGTATAATGAGATCTGTGGGAGTAACACAGCTCTGTAACTCTCACTGCAGGAGTTTCAGTTTTTAGAGTGCACACTGCATGCAAGAAGGCATGCCGCTCCTTTGTTCTTCCTTCGATAGCGATAACATGCTTCGTTCTTCGGCTCGTCTGTCAGCTGACGGCGCCCCGACGCGCTGGAGGAGCGACGTGATA
>NC_051178.1:68069100-68104175 GCF_013339695.2 Rhipicephalus sanguineus | reverse complement strand
GCCGCAATGTGTTGGGACGTATGTTTTATAAAATAGCGCAGCAATACGGACGCTATATTCACAGGAGCAAGACATAAGCGTGTAAGTACTTTAGGGACAAATAGGTCTGCGTAGATTTGGACTGTTTGATGAACTTTCTGTGGGCGCACGGCCTTCAATAAAACAAACAGCTATGTATAATATGTTCTGCCTTCGCGGCTTGTAATCATCCGCTAGCGGAAGAAGAGGTAGCACAAAAGAGTGGTAAGAAAAAAATTCTAGATCAACAAGGAAAAAATTGCGTGCCTCTGTTAGCAGAAAACTTCTTTGAGAAATATGACACAGATTATTCCGGAAGTTCAGAAGAGTTACAATTCAATGCATAAGCTTTTCGTATGGCGGCGTCAATGTTGCAGAATGTCGGCTGGGCGACCACGCCATCTACAAGTTTCTGCATTGATGCATGCCAAACGAGCACAGGCAGCTGCAAGCTATCAAGAAAACAAACGAATAGCTGCAGACTGCGAAGAGAACCGCAATCTAGGCACGGCTGCGACTAGTTTTACAGTCGAGGCGTCCGGAAGCGCGCTGGCGGATTTCCTTCGTGTCTGCATCCGAAACATGCGAGCAGAATTCTGCGCTGCATTGTGCACAGAATCACAACTCAGCTGAACGCTGCGAGCTTAGCGACATCTCCGCCACAAAGAAAAAAAGAAGAGAAAGAACAAAATGGGAACAACACAACCGCTTCGAGCAGCCCGTGGCTCGAGGCCCAGACGAAACTTGAAGCAGAACTTTTCTTGCTTACTTGACAGAAAACCCAATTTCCGATGCAGGAGTCCTGCGGGAATCAGCATAGTGAAGAAAGAAGCGAATAGAGATGGGGAGGAGGTGGTGAAGAAACTCGCTTGCTCTGCAGTGGCGTACACCACTTCTACTTCGAGAGAGGCAGTGAATGACTGTACTCTTGGTTTAATGCGGGGTCACACGTGCGTATGGTGTCTTTACATTCTTCGCTGCTCGCCGCCAAACTGCAATTTACCAACTTTCTGCGCTCTTTTTTATTTGTCCCTTTGACGTGCTCCCCTGGGCGCACTACCGGCTTTTGCTGAAGTATACCGGGGCATGAGCAAGGTTCAGCAGTAAGTTAAGCAATAGTAGCGAGTGCTTAAGCTCCCATTACGTTTATTTTTTTTTTCATTAAACGCCACGTAAATTTTATTTTCAGACAGATATTTTGTACTAGAGTTTTTTATTCTTCTATTACACTACTCAGGCGTTTCATTGCCATGAAAATGCCCGAATGCGCCCATGTTTATGGACTGTGTTTTACGGACGGGTTTCGGTGCCGCCTTGCCGGGCTGTTAACCTTGCCGTGTTTTATCTTGAACAACTAAGCGAACAGTGTTACGGTGGGTGCATACACATGAAAACTGTTGGGTTGGTGCATTCGGCGTTTCCTGACTTTATCAGTTCGCGTCAGGGGATACAAAAATAAGAAAACGTTCGTTGAACAGCCCATGATGGCGGCGCCCATATGCCTTACGTATCATAGTCCATAGGAACGTCGAAAATGTCATGAAATATGTGTATCTAATAGAGATATCCTAAAGAGATATTACGTCACACGAGATCGTCAGAGAACTTTCCGCGGAAAGAAGAGCTTCGAGCTTTTGTTTGACCATCGCAGCCCCGCTGGAAAGAGCATGAATTCGTGCTTTAGGTTCTAGGCAATTTAATGACACTTGTGTGCATAGCTCTTGATGCGCGCCTCATTGCCAG
This sequence comes from Rhipicephalus sanguineus, assembly GCF_013339695.2. NCBI lineage: Eukaryota > Metazoa > Arthropoda > Arachnida > Ixodida > Ixodidae > Rhipicephalus > Rhipicephalus sanguineus. Next base: position 68,102,414 of record NC_051178.1, on the reverse strand, counting down.
AAGTGTCAAAATGGCGTCAAGCGCTTAATTTTTGCACCCAACACATACCTAAGGTCTTGAGAATGTTAAGCACGAAAAATTAATTATTCGCATGTGTCGCCAGCTATGAGAAAAATATGATATAGCAAGTTCAAGTTAATCAAGAACCTTCCTGCCCCTGCCTAGGAACTATAGAGCTGCAAGGCACGTGACTTGAGGCTAGGCAAATAGCTGTATTCAGACGAAGCGGAGTCGCGGTTCTGGACATTATTATGCAGGAAAGTAATGTATTGTCCATGGGTCTCAGAAGATAACAGCAGTTCGCGATAGCTAGCGGGGTACAGGAAGTGGTAAAGGAATACTTCTACTTTGGGAAGATGGCGGCCGCAGATCCGAATCATGAGATTGGAATAACTAGGGGAACGAGAATAGAATGAAGGGCATTTAGCAGGTATCTTAACATCATGAGTGGTGGTCTATCAGTATACCTCAAAAGAAAAGCATACTCTTGAAGAGAGTGGCATTCTTGGCCATTACTAGCGCATTTAAGCTTTGTTTTGTATTAACGGCAGAGTGTATATTTATGTCCGTGTTGACTATTTTTTCTTGGTTATGTTAAGCAGCAGTTGCTGTTCATTTGTCTTTAACATCACCGTGTGTACACATATATGTGATTGTTGAATATGTTGTTTTGATGTTATGTCTTGACTGTTAAGCTAAGTTGTATATTGTATGTACTGCGGGTTAATTGGGATTAGAAATTAGGACCCTATGTAATTTATGTTTATGGACTCTATGTACTCCAAGAGCTAAGGAGTAGCCGGCGCCTTATTTTTTGGGCCAACATCTCCTTACACCATGTTAATAAATAAAAAAAGAAACAGGTGCATGTTACCGGCACTTACCCAGTGGGCAGAAATCTGGAGACTTACGAAAAGGGTTCAACCGAAATTGAGAACGACGCAGAGAGTTATGTAAAGGAAAAATACAGGTTAACCTTAAGGGACAAGAGGACAGCAGAGTGGGTCACGGAACGAACGCGTGTTAAGGACATCGCAGTCGAAATCGAGAAGAAATGGGCATGGGCAGCGCACATAGCGCACAGGCAAGATAACCTCTGGTCACGAAGAGTAACAGATTCGATTCTAAGAGAAGGCAAGTGCGCCAGGGGAGGCATGAACTTAGGTGGGTCACTCAGGTTAAGACGTTTGTGGGAATAACGGAGCCGCAGCAAGCACAGGACCGTGTTAATCAGAGAAACATGGTGAAGGCCTTTTTTCTCCAGTGTAGGATGAAATAGGTACTTAAATAATCGCTTCAGTTTGGTTTTGATAGGCCTATCATGAAAACAGCTTGTTTATCTCTGCCGGATTTCGTTATTACAATACTAAATATTCCGTGTAAGCTAAAGATGGGAGGGTTTTTCGAGCATGCTTCACAGATAAGCTATCTTAACGGGGATCTCTTGCTTGTTAAAGTCCATGTGGTATTTTTTTCTTCGTGTTTTTTTCCAACCTGTCCCATATTGTTTATGTAAAAACTATTTTGCCAAGTATGTTAATGCGAATGTTTGCTCTGGTGGTTGTCGATCTTCCGGTTTTACAGCGAAAGCTGTTATGAGATCATTGCACCGGCCGTTTTTGGCGCCGTAGTTGTCCGCCGCCGCCGCCGCCGCCGGTGTCCGTAACAACTATCGCTCGAAATAAGAAAAAAACGAAATAAGAAAAAATTCCAGGATGGAACGAGGTTCGAACTGGGCCCTCTGCGTGGAGCCCAGTATTCAACCATATGAGCCATGCCGGTGCTTGAAACTGCCTTGCAAAAAGACCCTATACAGTCTTCATGTCGGGAAGCAACCACATTAACATATGTAATGTAGCGTGTAGAAGAGTAAATAACAACCAAGGGTCACACAATGTGAATTCTGTAACCAGGCGTCACACAATGCGAATTGCGCAAACGGTGAGTTGTTGAATTGCTTCAACCCATTACAAAGAGCTCTTCCATAATTCTTCATCTTCATTAGCCACAGCACTCAACAAAGTGCACATAATGCCTTACAGGTGTTTAGAAGATACTACGGTTCTGGCGCAGAATGACGAAAAATTGCGTAGTGGCTGCTCCTTCCTTCACAAAAATTATGATTTATAGCGTAGTGGGTTCCGCGGAAGTGCACTTCTATTGGTTGCCAAGGAAGCCCATAAGGCTCCCATGATCCATTTCCTCAGGGTAAAGTTAATTCCCTTTCTCTATCTCTTTCTCACGTTAGCGTATGTTATAAAGTGTGGTGGGAGAATGAAATAACGACCGGGCGTCACACAATGCGACGTACGTAAACTAGTTGGTCATTTAAAGCTTCCAACCCATTACAAAAGGCTCAGTCATAATTCCTCATCGTCATCAGTCGTCCCATGAAACTGCACATAATGCCTCAAAGATGGTACCTCGCTTCTCCGCAGAATGACGAGTAATGTCGTGGTGGGTGCTTCCAACTTCACAAAAATTATCGTTTGTGGCGTAGTGGGTACATTGCTCGTGTAGTTGTATTAGTAGCCACAAGAGAGTTTATAACGGGCTCTAGAAATGCCGCTCTTCGAGCTTTCGCTGTGGCTGTGCTGCGCTTTCCGCGCAGGCCTGGCGTTTTTTCAGTTCTGAACATGAAGACACGAGGCATTGGATAATTTGCAGCAGTCGGCACTTTGTTTGTCCTGGCAGATCCTGCCGGGCATATAAAGGACAGTCGGATTTCCTAAACTAGGATACTCTATTAATCTCGGCTTTCCAGAGCATAACGAAGAACAGCCAGAAGATCTGTTCAAGAAGTGCACAAGACTGATTTTGTATTCATCAAATATAGGAGCACCACCAGCTCGCATAGTGACCGAAGAATGTGACCCACCAATCAGACGAAGTCCCCATTCAGTTGCGCAATGAGACTCAGACGCCGAAAATCAACGAGTCGATGAAAATCCCACGCGTCGAAATCCCATAATCCGGGAGTCCGTTAGCGTTTCCGGGTTGTCTTGGAGGAGAAAATTGAAGTTCGGCGTATTTGCATTGATTATCGCTGCTGAGCAATATCGCGGACAAGGACCTACAGAGGACGGCGCTGGACCGGCTCCCTAATGCATAGCCGTTTGTGCCGATCGATCTGAAAACTGGCTACTGGTAAAAAGAACTGGACATGACACGTCGATAAAAGATTGCTTTCATCACGCCAGATGGACTAAATCATACTTTACGAGTTGTTCGCCATGCACGACATTATAGTGACCATTCGGGGTTGATTTCAAGAAATGCAGAGCTCAACATTAAAGCGAATGCTATACTTCAAGGAAACGCTGTGGCGACGTTCTGATCATTTGGAAAGATTTCTGGCTACTCGGCGATGTTTAGTAGAAGTTAACTTTAGGATCTCACAAAATTTTGAGCGAAAGTAATTCGAAGCTGTACAGTTACGCGATTTTTTTCTGAAGAACATATGGGACCGTTATTAGTTCTGTCTGACCTCGTTTGTTAGGTTATGCTGATCCAACAGCACAGAAAAATTTCGCTTCATAAGTACAGTCTGCCACAATATAATACGGACCACACCAGCGCGTGGCGAAAGTGCTGTCTGCGCCGTCTAGTTGGTGCATGCTCGGCCAAAGCTATGCTCTGACAGCAGATGGCTCGCCACTAGACGGCACTGACGGCGCTTTCTACAAGCGCTGCCGTGGTCCGTCTTATTTTGCGGCAGATTGTACATAGTGTCACGTGTACATACTACATACGCTGCAAAAGAGAGAGCGATAAGACAGTATTACATGTTGGTGGCTGATAGGACTAGTTGGCGATACGTATTCTTATGCGTACAGTGCGAAAGTTGAACGTCGATGACAATACAAAACAGGTACAAGCACAGGGACACGCGCTTCTCCGCTTTTCACTGTCGTCCAGCTTGAACCTAAGCGCTGTAAACGTCAGATTAGATGAAGATCATGCACGATTTGGGTGTTGCTAAACGCACCAACGCTCACAGTACGTTGCTGATGGTCTTTATAATTGGATATCTAATACGGTGTCGTAAATTAGGTGGGGGATAGTGGCAATTTTCCTTAATAAAAGCAGACCACTAACGTTGCTTTTTATGATACTTATATAGGTAAGACAGCGCCGCCGTACGTGCACATAATGACTACATGTTACGTTTGTGCTCTTATTGCTGTATATATAAAAAAAAACATAACCGCATGTTGATGGTGATCCGGTTAAGACGAAGTACCTCACAGTACCATGGCTTACGTAACTGCACCTACTTATTAATGCCTTACACTTAACAAGCGACTCACCTCTGTGCACATGGGACACCGAAGCAAACTGGATATTAACTTTCTTGATTACTTGGATTGGGAAAATACAGGACTTCCTTATAACCAGTAAAAGAATAGCAAACAAAAGCTGTGCGTTGAGTTGGCGACAAGTAATGACAAACAAGTCATTGCTTCATTGCTACTCACAAACGCAAGCCGATCCTGCACAAAAACCACCAAGCAGTAACCAAAGCAAGCCGAGTGAGTAGGCATTCGATTGACACGTAGCGCTAATAGTTCCGCATATATTTCCGCGTGCTCTAGAAAATCGCTCACAGTGGAGCGCCGTCGTGGACATTTAATACATTTCGTCGACTGCATACCCACACTAAGCTGGCAGCGGTGCCTCCACGGTACATCTCGCTAGAGCCCCCAATAACAGTACCCGGCTCCTTCTTGCGAAACTTGTGCTTTAATGGGCTTGAGGTGTTCGTCACACAACTTTTCTGCGTGGGCGAAACGGAGAACTCCTCCCTCCCTTTGCATCGCATTTCTACGGACGGGAAACATGATTTCTTTTTCGAGGGCGGGGGGGGGGGGGGGGGGGGGGGGCCGGAAGGGGGTGTAGTGCGTGTAGCTTCCATGCTCAGTCAAGAGCGTAATATAGTAAGTTGTTTTTCGATCCATTAAGAGTTCCATTAGGATGCCAGCAGCGGGAAAAAGCGACAAGGTCCAGCAGCGAATCGAGGACTGTTTTGTAAACTGTAATCACCATTTACAAAACACTGTTAGCGCCAAGGCTACAGGAGTTCCCTCCTCAGGGCCACATATATGAACATAAAAAAAAAACGACGAGCTGCGTCAACATTGGCCGCGCTAAATGTTGACGCGAAATATGAACCTCGTGTTGCGTAGGGCTTTTAAAAAAAAAGCATGAACAACGTTCTTTCTGGCCTTTCTTTCTTCTGCATTGACCCAGAATAGCAGAGGACTGTTGGTGCTTCCGGCGAAAATAAGCGTTGGCACTCTCAAGAAGCTCCGGTTTCCAAGAGAGTGTTCTTGAACTCGCAGTGTTTCGCTTGCCTCCCAAACCACTCGTACCTTAGTAATGCCAGTACGGCCCAGTGAACTTAATAGCATCGGCCCCTTCTCTCCTTCGTGCTCTAACACGGTTGCATGAAATAGGCCTCTTTACTGCCTGCCTATTGGCCCACCTAAAAGGCAGGCGCTACTCTATTTCCCGTATCGCATGGATGCTTAAAAATGTCCCTTTCATTAGTTGCCTAAATGACTTGTGTGGCAAACTACTCGAATCTATTGGAACTCGCTTGAAAGAAGAATCAGTGAATGAAAATCTGCCGCGACTTGGCCTATGCCCTGTATCATATCAGTTAATACTTTGGTGCATTCTTTCTCTGCTAGTACCTTATTTTTCTAGTGTAATAGCGCGCTAAGAATTTGCTGAATTCTTGCTTTCCAATAAACGCTCACAAACAAGCCAATACAAAGAGGAATGACAATGAAGTCTGCAGAAATTGATGCATTCTTTGTGCATCAACAAGTACGAGCGTATTATTAATACGCGTTCATACTCGACTGTGGGTTTTTCGCAAATGCACCGACAACACTGACATTTTTTGCAGCGATTCCTTTTTGGGATATGACGGCTGTCACACGACAAATGGGCACTTTTGGCCACTGCAGAAACAACCTACGGAACATTTTCGCAGCCAATGTTTGCGCATTCTAAGAACATTTCCTTACCTGATCGATCATGTGGTTCCGATATATGTACGACTCGCCCTTGTGCTCCGACCTTAAGGTTTTTTACAGGTATTGAATTTCGCCCTTCCAGGAGGATGTGCCCTATATTTTGTGGAGCGTTGAACCTTTTATAAATGTCAGCGCGTGCTAACTTGAGCGGAAAGGGAGTCCATAAACAAGAGGAGGAAAGGAGAGTGCCTAGAGAGCTGGAAAGCATTTTTCAGCGCTAATTATTAACACACACACACACACACAAGAGAGGGCACGAAGACAGGAGTGCTGCTCGTCCTGTTTTCGTGCCCTCTCTTGTGTGGGTGTGTTCATAATTAGCACTGAAAAAAATGATTGCCAGTTCTAGCAACCAAAGCCCGCATTATATCTTTGACTACAGGCCCAACACTTAATAACAAACACAACGTAGCCCAGTGTTAGGGATATGGAATAGAAATATAGTGGCTACCATGAGCATTCCGGAAAAACTAGAGGCCTAATTCATCCATCGCTGTGAACCAATTTGAACTATGAACTCTTAAAGGGGCCCTGCGACACTTTTTCAGCATGATCAGAAACCGCGGCCGATCGCTGGTCGAGGCTTCTGAAAACATGCGAGCCAAAAGAGAGATAGGGAATATATGGAACGTAGGGAGGTTAACCAGACTACGTACACATTGCTGCCCTGCACAAAGTTAGGGCAAAAAGGGAGTAAAAGAGACAGAGACAGAGATACACATTTCACAGAACACACATAGTGCAGCATTAGCCAAATATTATAGCGGAGCAGGCGGCCTGGAACTAACAATTATTTCTCCAAGAAGGACAAAAAGAACAAGCGTGGTGACAGCTGAATTTCCTGTAGCACAGCCAAAACATGAACGGATTCTCAGTGTCAGCTAGAAATTGCTCGCTCTTCTCTCGACAAATGATGCCATAAACCCAAATGACCGCGTCATAAACACAAAGTCCACGGTCATTGGCTGACTTGTGCTTCGTGAGCTGCGTAATTACTGCGGCCGCCGCGGGATGCCGCGCCGTGACCGCGCGCTCGCTCGCTATCGCACTGAAAGTAAGACGCACGTTGGAAGAAAAAATAAAGGAAAGGTGGTCAAGGTCAAGACACGCTTATGAACGGACGTAGCTTCTTGCCCACTTTTCATTCCCCCCACCCCCTTCCGCCCCCCTACTGCGTAGCTTTTAGCGCGCTCGTTACTATACTAAAGGAGAGAGAAAACGCCTAAAGCGTGCGAGAAATCTCTGTAACTCCTCTCCTAATTGACAGATTGTTTGGCGGCAGTCTATTCGGTGGTCATTCAATGATTACTTGGAGAAGTGTTTCAGGTCCCCCTTATATGAAACTGGTGAAGCGTCACTGTGTACCTATGTGCCTATACGATGCACTCGACTACGTACAGACCACTCTTAAAGGGAACACTTGTGCGCAGGGAATATCTGGATTTGACTCTCTTGCAAAAAGGTAGTGGCTTAGATTTGCATACGACAACTGGTGGTTTTCAGTTCTGACTAGTTTTAACGGAATAGCACAGTGCACTAAGAATGTTTCCTCATCCACACGTAGTTAGGGGGTCATTAATATAAACGCTGCTCATTCTAATGCTCTCTTTATCAGTGGGCCTTACTGTAGTACATTGTGCTAAGTGATATATTGCTCCATCATTGTGTTACGTAGCTACCATTCGCTTAAATACCTGTTCCTTTCAGAAGCTTCACCTCCGACGATATGAAAGTGGACGAATGACATGCACGAGTCGTCTTTCTGGCAATGCTGCTGAACTAAGTTGACCGATGTAAATGCGTCAGAACATTCAGTTTAGTGGTATTGCCATTCTTATGCGTATCTTTAACCTGAAACTTCATTCGGTGTTCAATCAACCTGCGGTCCTGTAGCTTCAAAGGTTGCGCTCGCATGCGGTGCGACCCTCTCTGTCCTCGCGATTATATAAAATTACCTTACAAATGCGGTCTCTCCGATTCTAGAAATCGACGAGTTGTTTCCGCTTACAGGTAAGAGAAGTTCGCATGGTGAGCCGAAGAAATGAGGCGCGTTTTGCAATGAAGCTGTGGCAGACGGTCAGCCTCAGTGAGAACAGGTTTTTGGGGGCTCAGTTCAATAGAACATCTAAGCTCTATGAACGCACGGAACGGCGTGTGTGCGTATTACTCTCCGTTTGTTCGTTGTCGCCGTCGTGCCTTAAGCTCTGTAAATTTCCCCACGTCAGAAACAGCTCGATCTGAAAGCCTCTCCATATAGTAACTACAGTTCTCGATGCTTGTGTGCTCTGACAGGTGAAGGCGCAGGCATGCGTACCTAGTTAAGGAACGTGCAGCATGCCCCATTACTGTCAATATGCAGGGCACACACCGTGGTTGACGCAAGCGTTTAAATCTCGGCTGCCACGCAGACGCAGCTTTGAAGGCATGCCGTAACACTCGAGGCGCGAACACCGCCCTGTCGTTATTCTCGCCACAGCCTGACGAAACGCGTGCACGTGTATAATTACGGAAAACCTTCTTAGCTCTGTGACAGTTCCCCTTTCCCCTCTTCATGTACTTCAGTGTATAACAAATAGGCTTCACCGTAATACATTTTGTTTGTCTTGCCTATCGTATAGGGCAACTTCAGCGTGGTGATGTTATTCATAAAGAAGCAATTATTATGGAACGCATATAAGAGTGTTGCGGCAGAGTGGTGCAGAAATGCACCTAGTATGGAATTTATCCGGTTGGAGTTGCCATGGCACTGTTAATCGACTTGGCGAAGTTTTCACTGGCGATATATGGGGCAGCACGTGAAGGTATGGATTCAACAGAACTGAAATAGGCAGTTTTCGCTTTTATGCTTCTTTGCACCTTGACAGAACAAATTTTCGAAGCTAAAATTATAAAATCGGCAGACTCCACGCGCTGTGTGAATCGATGTAATGCGAAGCAGCCAGCAAAGAGCTGCATACATCATCTTGTTCGTCATTGAGGCTAATGAAGTCATTCATGTCGTGACATCTAGTTCGTCATATATCGAGAGATTTTTATACATGCATGCGTGTACAATCTGGTATATGCCCTGCTAATGAAACATATTCTGCTTCATATATAGGATGCGTGACCTGCTATTTATGTTCGGCACTCCTGTCATGCCATACCAATTTAGGTATATATCCAGTTAACGAAATGGCCGCGAGGGCACCATGACCGTGGCGTATAAATCATACCTACATGACATGCATGTCATGATTTTCATGTTACCACCTGTTATTGGCGTTCGTCACACAGTCACGTCACGAGATACTAACTCTGGCGTACATCAAGCTAGCGAAACGGCCGCCAGCGCACCATGAGCGTGGCACGTAAGTCATGCTGTACATGACATGCGTGTCATGATTTTCGCATTAACTCCTGTTACTTAGCAATAACGTCGAAGTCTGCGTCAGTTGGTACATGACGCTGAGGCGAAAACCAGTAAAAAAGACGCCGGACAAGGGGAAGAAGTGGCACATACAACGACTGGACTAGCAACTGTGCTTTATTAGCTGACAGCAACTTCCAGAAGGACCACGGCGCATGCGCTGATCACGTAAAACCATGAAGCCAAAAACCAAAACATGAAAAAAGCAAAAGCGAAAATTGGCCTACATGACGGCCAAGAATCTGTGTCACTTCAAACGGCCGCCAGCGCACCATGAGCGTGGCAGTTAGTCATGCTGTGCATGACATGCGTGTCATGATTTTCATGTTATAACCTGTTATTTGTGTTCGTCACACAGTCACGTCGCGCGATACAAATTTTTGTGTATATCAAGCTAGCGAAACGGCCGCCAGCGCACCATGAGCGTGGCACGTAGGTCATGCTGTACATGATATGCGCGTCATAATTTTCATGTTAAATTCTGTTATTTATGTCCGCAACATTGTCACATCGTGAGATATCAATTTTGGTGTATATCAGTCCAGCGGAACGGCCGCCAGCGCACCATGAGCGTCGCACGTAAGTCATGCTGTACATGACTTGCGTGTCAGTATTTGCACGTTACGACCTGTCACTTATGTTCGTCATACACCCTTGTCACGCCATACCACTTTTGGTATATAGCAAACTAACAAAACGGCCGCAAGAGCACAAAAACAGTGGCATATAAATAATGTCGTTCATGACATGGATATCATGATTTTCATGTTATGACCTGTCATTTATGTTCGTCATAAAGTCATGTTTCGCAATACCAATTTTGGTGTAAATCCTATTAACGAGACGGCCAGGAGAGCACAAAGTCGTAGGCGGCTAGATAGATAGATAGATAGATAGATAGATAGATAGATAGATAGATAGATAGATAGATAGATAGATAGATAGATAGATAGATAGATAGATAGATAGATAGATAGATAGATAGATAGATAGATAGATAGATAGATACGCTCAAAGTCGCAATAGTTCGCTAAGAAATGCTTCGCATTTAATACTTGCGCATCTCACCGAAACGGCAAGAACAAGTACAGGAATACTTGGGGCAATATTACCTGCAGTAAAACTGAGAATGCTTTACACACTATTACATGCATTACCTCGTTGAATATCTGGCCACTTGAAACAATGTCTTTTTCTACTAGGCCAGAACATTAGTGGAGTTTTTCACCTGTACGTTACACCTATATATGTATTTCAAAACAACTCTGCAAATATTGATGTAAAACAATGTCAACAATAATGAGGACAGGCAAAAAGAACGACGCACACAGTCATCACTGTCTCACGTCTGCAGAAACACCACGTTCGCCGAGCTAATGCTTGTTTTCTAAAGAAGACTTGAACTGCGTTGTTTCTGCGACTTAACGTTGACTTATCAAGCACATAGAAGATGCAGAGGCGTAGCCAGTGGGTGGCATACCGGGCGCGTGACACTCCCATCCCTCCATCCCACTCCTCTCTGGAAACTTCTTTTCACCATAGAGTACTTCGCATAAATTTACGCAGAACAACAAGATCGTGCCCTGGCGCCACTGCGCCACTGTGCGCGAAACGGGCATCAACCATCTCAGTACCTTACTCTACGCTTACTGCAAACTGCCTCGTGATATAGTGCGCCACTGCTGTCGCTTCAGTACCGCGACTTAACAACAGCGAAGGCTTCCTACACAAGAACATATACAGGTTAGTGATCTCCTCCAAGGCCTGACCATGGCGCAGAAGCACGCGCCAAGTGTGAGCAACGACAGCACAAAGCCGTTACACTTGCCAATTTCAAAAGATACCAACATGAATTGACATTTTCTCAGCAATGTGGGAATTATTATGTTCAGCGGATTCAGTGCGAAATAATGTAGTACCTATTATTACCATCTTCGCAGCAGTACTTTCTTAATTCATTGGTTTAGCTGCGTTTAATTCTTTTATCAACTAAGACATCTCATATTTAGTAACCACAATACAGCAAGTCTGGCGTCTACAGGTTGGATAAAACTTGTTAACACAATCACTAGCCAGGGAAACAGTTCGCCAAATAGCACTTAAGTCACGGTTGGGAATTTCATCATTGCAAAATAACGACGAAGCTATGTAGCATCATGCCGAATAAGAAGAGGGCGCATGCGGGGTAAACATAGTGAGAGATAGAATGAGAGGAGGAAAGGAAGCGTTTGGCGATTCTCTCACCAGTAGCACACTTAAATGTAGTACACCAGTAGCAGACGTTAGAGAACCCCAGGTAGTCGAAATTTCCGGAGCCTTCCACTACGGCGTCCCTCATAGTCATATCGTGGTTTTGGGACGTTAAACCCCAGCAATTATTAATAAATTATTAATAGACTTGGTGAGACTTACCATCCTCCACTTTCAGCAGCACATTTTTGGCCATGTTCCTCTCTTCAGAGGACTTCGCTGCGATTATTACGATGCGATATCATCAAAGGGCTTATCGAGCGCTAAAGCAGGCGCGTACTAGAGAAAGCGCACGTACCAGAGAAAGCATTGTATGCGACGTCGCATCATGTGCGCGTTTCGGCGGAGTAAAATGGATGAAAGGGAACCCTGGCGGTCGCGCTGGTGCCCCACGAGGTGCCAGAGCGGAGATGGTACCAACGCTTAAGTGTCACCCTAGCTCTCGGAAGCCTGTGTTATCCGCGCGTTCGTTGTCCGCGAAACCTCTGGTATACCTTCTGGTTTCATATCCGCAATCGATATAAAATTTGATGAATAAGAAGCATAATAAGTATCAACGGAAAACATTACCGGAAGCGTGTTCGGAAGCTATTACACCACACTCGGAAGCCGAGTATCTCACCCACTGGGCTAAACCAGCACCACCATGCGTTACGACATCATCATACTTTGACAAAATTTCGACGTCACCGCTTTTGTCACACCGGGCTTTGCAATAGAAATTTCGGTCCAAGTAACACGCTGTCATAAACTAGAGTGCACGATCTCGTTATCTGGGATGCATTGCGCGCGATCCGCATCTATCCGCACAGCAAAACTCGGAAACATTTTTTCTCAGAGCAACAACTGGACCGAAGAGTGGCGTTCGATCGGTCACTAATGCTTTCGCATTTGAAACTATTAATAAATGTTTGGGTGTCCCTTATGTTTCTTTGGTAGGCCACGCAAGCCCTAGCCCTTGCATTCAAGGATACTAGAGAGACACTGTGGCGGTCGCGCTGCATATTTCCTCATATTGTTCTCTTACGTATGATTTATCGCCGTGTCACCCATCTAAAAGTATTGTTAATATATTAGTATTCCTATATTTTACGCACTGTAGAGCAACAGTTTTCTGTGATGTTCTACAGAATGCCACATCTGCTATCTATATTGGTGTGCTAGGTGACAGTGCCCCTGCAGAGTTCACTAGTCAATTCGCTATCGTAATTTCATCTGCCGTGGGCTGAGATGACGCATGCTACAATATCCATGCAATATGCGAAAGGTATCATATCCTCCCTCCATGTAATATCTATGTCTTCAGAAATAATAAACGTAACTGAATTTAGCCATCAAAATTTTATTTCGCAAAAGTAAAGTCACGAAGGTGCTCTTGGCCTATTATTTCACCTCTGCAAGCAAACAGAAATAATGATACTCGTGGATAGTTAGCTGCCTGTGGTGTATGAAACCTGGCCGCGTCACTGCAGATTTCTCAACAATCAGTCAGGGTTCATGGTGCCTTTTCGAATTGAACAAATATAAGCACGTACTTTTCAGTGTACGTACTTCAAATGCAAGTAAAACTTTAAATATTGCTCAACCTGTTCACGCGATCGATTCTTTGAAATGGCCACTTTGCACCTAAATCCTCATTTTTCAGCTGAGTAATATTAATGTTCGCGTTCTCAGCTCTCCATAGCCAAAGCATAGATACGTGACCAAAAGAGTGGAGTGGGTGTAGTCATTGTACACGAACTCATAACTACATTGGTTCGAGTCACGCGTCAACAATATTTTCCCAATGGTGGTAAACAGTGTCTGCCTCTACGGGCAAAATGTTCATGAAGTACGACGTCTACACAAAGAGATAAGAATACCGTGTCTTTATATGCACCTGCTCTTCCACCTTAAGTAACGGCAATAACGAGCTATTTACGTTGGGACGTCTCCTAAACCATTGGTCGGGCGGAAATTGCAAATGCCTCGTCAGTACGGGCTCTCACGGTGCTTTGGCCGCAACAGCCTTTTGCGCCAGTCAAAAGGATCGACGAGGGAGGCTCACACCATACCATTCGGGTGCCTCTAAGAGCATCCTTTGCTAGCGTGTCTCTGCCTCCAGGAGCCGGGCCGTGTGTTTCCGCGCACGCTCATCTAAGAGCCACACAGCGTACACAAAGGCTGAATGGGCAAAGCTCCTTCCTGCTCAGTGGCTACCGGACCGACGCCGAACTAATTTGCTCGCCACTTCCTCTGAGCTCGCACAAAGGCAGGTTCGCGTGCGAGAAATGCTCTGTGCCATCTGCTCAAGGTCCGCTCGGACGCTTCCTCTCACTCTCCCGACGCTGCAGATGCACGCGAAGGAGGAGGCCCTACATCGTTATCCGAAAATTAAATAGTGCGCCACGCCGGGACCACTTGCTCGTTCGCCTCAGCATAGCACACGTAACGAGCATACTTCACCCGATGCGCTTTGTTTTCCTCGTCCCCGTTGTGGTGAGTGTGGTTTATAACACAGGGGCGCGTCTGGTGGACTCTGGCATTGCGGTTATGAAGCAGAAGATATATGATGCACGGGAACAAAATTGGCGAAGCTTGCACTATGTCGCGGAAGGCTTCAAACAACGAAATTCGACGAAATCTGAAGACTAATCTGGTTCCTTCTAAGCTTTTTCTAAGCCTTAGCTAGGTGATGCAGGTTGTTTCTAGGTTGCTTGCAGTTCGTTGCTAGGCTTTAGCTAGGTGATGCTAGGTTGCTTCTACGTTGATTCTCAGCGCAGAGAGGTTTGAGTTAAATCACAGACAGTCACAGACACGACACGGATTTCCAAACTACAGAGAGAACCTCGCGCTGAAACCAAGCGTTCGCACCTCTCATAGATCTACGGGCTGCTTATTCTAGTTGTAGATAGACCGAACTTCGTTGTAGATAGGTTGCACTCGGTAGAACTTGACTATATCGAGGTTGACCTTGGTTCTAGCTAGGTTGAACTTGGCTATACCGAGGTTACACTTGGTGGGGCTAGGTTGAACTTGGTATTAGCTAGGTTCGGCCGAGGCTACGCCTAGGTGGTTATTTCGGTAGTACCACCTACGAATATCTGAGGCACATACCCATTTATGATAATAATAGTTCCCTGATAGGCCACCTCTCGTTTTCTGAGTGACACATACCCCTTTGATGACGATAGTTTTCTTCTTCATCTTTAGTGGACCAGCGGTGAGCGGTAGGATTTACCCAATCGCTGTGGTACATACTTGTTCATGATGATGATAGTTTTCGCATAAGCAGCACAGCACCTAGCCGCAGGCTGCACAAATTACGGCTAGCTTAAACAGCTTCGCTGTTCACAGACACTGTCAGTGTTAATGGAAAGATGATGACTTTTAAGGGCTTATTTTTTCTTTGTTAGACAAATGTTATTGACAGATGACAGATGTTATTTCTAGTAATTGGGATGTAAATGTGAACAAAGTAAAGTGGACGAAAAGATAACTTGCCGCCGGCAGGGACCGAACCTGCGGCCTTCTAATAACGCGTCCGATGCTCTATCACAGAGTTACGGCGGCGGTAATCCTCCCGTCCACTTTATGGGGTATATACGTGCATGTGAACCTAGGAGTGTTAGTCAGCGCCGATCGCAGCCGTGGCGCCGAGTGTGGAACACTCTTTTTCTGCCTGCTGGCGTCACGTAGCATGTGATCTTTTTACGAGCTGACAGCTGGCCAATATTCCCTCGCATACTACCTGAAGGCATCAAGCCTGCCAGAACGAAACCCTCGCTATGAATGAAGGGAGAATCACTTTTAAGAGCTCGTTTTTCTTTGTTCGACACAATAATAATGATAACTAACAGACAATAATGCCAACGAATAAATAGGGGATGTTATTTGTGGTAATTAGGATATAAATGTGAAGAAAGTAAAGTGGACGAAAATATAACGCATACTACGTGGCAGGCTTGATGCCGTCAGGTTGTATGCGAGGTATTATTGGTCAGCTACCAGCTCCAAAAAAGATAACGTGCTACGTGACGCGAACAGGCAGAAAAATAGTGTCCACACTCGCCACCGTAACTGCGATCAGCGCTGACTAACACTCCTAGGTTCAAATGCACGTATATACCCCGTAAAGTGGACATGAGGATGACCGCCGCCGTAGCTCAGTGGTGGAGCATCGGACGCGTTATTCGAAGGTCGCAGGTTCGGGCCCTGCCGGCGGCAAGTTATTTTTTAGTCCACTTTACTTTCTTCACATTTATATCTTAATTACTACAAATACTAACATCCCTATACTTTCTTTGGCATCATTGTCAGTTAGTTCTAAATAAAATAATGTCAGTGTTAAAGCACCATGGGGAGCATTCGGACTGTGTTGAATAATTCTATGCGGAATGCAATCCTGATATCATAGTATATCCTCAAATGAGTTTCGCAGCGCCTAAATGCAGTGCAAGGAGGCCTCCTGCATTTTTTGTGTGTATAGACTGGTGAGAATTACATTTGATGGAAAGCATTCCAAGACTCTTCTGGGGCATAACGAAATACGTAGATATTAAAACTGGAAACTGAAGTATTTGGTACGTATTCATCATCATAATACGTCTTCAAACAAGGACCGGGAAAAAAAAAGGTAGAAGGCAGCGCTAGTATTGTTTTTTTTTTCTTCCTCGGCACTCGTTTCTGTCAGCGCTACACGACCAAGAAGATTGGCATGTGGTTAGGTTATTACCTTGTCTTTTTGTGTGTTTCGGTGATAGTAGAATCGATGCACTCTATAATCCCCTATGATGCACTCTATGATGTTCCCTATGATGAACGTCCTTGACTTTTAGAGCATAATTTTTTTTAAACGGTCATTTAATACGTGCCAACGCCAATTGAGACTTTCAGTAGACGAGCATTGTTTGCGTGGTAGAGCATGAACAGAGGGCGTTACTTTTTTACAGGCAGTACGAACGAGAGCCCGTTTCCATGTTTCCATTTACATGCTTCGAGTTTCCATGCTTCGTGTGCATCTGTAACGACAGTGTGCAGACAGCACATCCTTCGGCGAGTATTGTTTCGTGCGACAGCTTGCGCTATGTAGATATGCATCTAGATACCATGATATCTAGACATACAGCATGTGAAAGATATCCCCAGCTTCCACACCACCCACTTATGTACCAACAATAATAAAGGTTACCATAGGGAAATCAATGGACCTGACCTGACCCAGCTGATTGCTTCCGTTGTAACACGGAAGGAGCTCGCATAACAAACACGATATTTCGCGGAGCCGCAGGCTGTCGGCGAAATGCCTCGCATAACATTGGTTGGCATAACGCGGAGATGAAACACCTACGTGTACACTGGTGGCACTCTTCATCGCGCCAGTGCTGCGAAACACAGGAAGACGTCACTAAATCAACGGTTAGCTTACGTTACGCCTCGTGCTTTCATATTGCACTGTATGGGACAATCATTACTGGAAATCATTGTGATATTAGTTTATTATGTGAGTGGAATCACATTTCGCCGACCTGCAATGTTCGTAGAGCGCATGCTCGTCGGCGTATGCTCGACACTCAAATAAAATATGTTGCACGGTTCAGATTGAGCCTCGGTTGTTGCAGCATGCACTTGCCACTTGATCGAAACGGTACCGTAAGGATTTTCCACAGACAGTTTCTAGACGAAGTCGAATCTATAAAAACCTTTAACATTACACTGTATTTTAGGCCACTGAGCCTACCTCACGCAAAAGAGGCGTGGAATGAAATTTGTAGTTCAACATTTGGATAATATTGGTCAGATCGACAAATTGTAGTCGTACCTTACCCGTCAGCGTCATTCACCTTATATTAGCGAAATGTGTCACCTCATTCTAGGGCGATGCACACAATGAACGACTCTACCAGCGCAAGCCCCCGCCCAAGAGCCGGAAAACTCAGCGTCTGATTTTTTTTGTCGTGTTTAAAATTTCTTGTTTTATTTTCTCGCGCCTCCCTCCGGCAGTCCTTCTCTCCCCACTTCCCTTCCCCACGCGAAGTCTCATGTCAGCGATTTCTGTTACGCTGGCTAAATTCTCTTCCTTTCAATAAAAGTTCTCTCCCTCGTTCTGCGACAAGGCACAGCAGACCACTTACGCCCGCAATTAAAACATAGTGCGTCGCTTAACTTGCGCATAATTGGGAGCAAATACTGCGTCGTATGACATTACTTTATTCTAACACTTTTCACTTGTGCTAAACGAAATAAGTGTTGCAATAAAAACGGCACAGTTCAAAAACAAAATATACTCATAAACGCGCGGAGTGCGGCCCCCACGACCGCACCACATCAGTAGCTTCTCTAACAATAACACTTTGACTTGGGCGAGTTGGTACATACTCGGATACATGCAGCGCAACTTAGACGAAGACAGGAGGCACAAAAAATTGGCCGCGTATCTGCGTGCTTCGCTGCAAATGTCGTCTAAGGACGATAGAAGAGGCGCTGCGTGAGATATGGACGCCGTCTGGCAATACGTCGGGAAACATGAGTGCTGTGTTGCGGGCTGGTAGTCCCGGCGCAGCGGCAGGCGAAGACCGGCGGTGACCAACGCGACCGGTGGGGACGCCGGCCAGCCCGAACACGCTGTTTGGCGCGATGCGCCGAAGGAGAAGAAACGTCCGCACTCAACGAGTACTCTCCACAAACTCTCTTACTTACACGTCGCCTGGGTAAAACAGGAATGCCAGAGCGGCGCCCCCTGTCATTCGTACAATGCAATACTGAACCGAAACCGAAAAACAACATGAGCTTGTGCAGAGGGCACGGAGGAAGACAAGTTTCAGCGCAGTCGCATTTTCAGCGCACCTTAAGAAACTAGGGTTGTAACATTGTAGGGCGAGTAGGGCCAGAAGGACCGTCACGACGAAAACCTGCCTCCTCAGTCGTATTCGCCTGGAACGTTGGTGTGGCTTCGCGCTCCCTCCTCCGCTCCTGGCCTTTCCACAAAGCTACTGCCTAAGTACGAAGGCCCCTACCGCGTCCTACGTCAAGCACCCCCAGTTAACTATATGATTGAGCCTGTTCAATCATCCACGGACCGCCGTCGTCGCGGCCGCGAGACTACGTCGATCGACTGAAGCCGCATTATGACCCACCAGTTGTACCTGTTCCTTAGGTCGCCAGGATGGCTCCTTTTCCGCGGGGGAGTGATTTGTACGCCTGCGAAAGAAGAAGACGAAGACGGTTGTTGTTGGCGCTCGCGCTTGCTCGGTTTGGACCGCTGATCGCTTCAGCTGTGGCAATCTTTTAATAAACGCGTTACTGTCTCAACGTTAAACGCATACCATCTTTTAATAAACGCGTTACTGTCTCAACGTTAAACGCATACCATCAAGGTCTTTAATATTGCATATCTATGTATTTTCTATTAAAGGAACACACCACCTAATACTTACCTAATGATGTTACGCCTCAGATATGGGTAATAGTTACTTTTTGATCGACAACGTTCACAAGTATGAACAGCCGTACCAGTTCAAGATGGGTGGGCGGTAAGCAAGTGGTTCAACTTTGGCCGGTTGGCTGAATCGGGTGACGTGCCGACAAACAGAAAGACAGACAGACAGAAAGACAGACCAAAATTTTTGCGTTTAAGTTCCCCAAGAAAGACTATCGTCTTTAATAACACAGAAGAGCGCCGACTTACAACTGAGTTTGTTTGCACTTCGACAGGCCTTTTTGTATGCACCAAACCAGCCTATATCAACCTTTACACAGATGAGCTAGATAGACTACGACGAGAAAGGACAAAATGATGCTGTAGGTAAAAAACAAAAAAACTTTTCTCATGCCTAGAAGTACGAAATCCCAACATTTCTGTGCACCTATGTCGCACAAGGCGAACTGATTTTCAGAAGTGTTGAAAGGCGGGCAAGTTGGTATAGGTTCATACTGAAAATTGGCAGCGCAAACAAACGGGACACAGAAGAGGAACACAAACAGGCGCAGTGCAAACAAACGGGACACAGAAGAGGAACACACAGGCGCAAACTGCGCCTGTTTGTGTTCCTCTTCTGTGTCCCGTTTGTTTGCGCTGCCAATTTTCAGTATGAACTGATTTTCTTTTTTTGATGACAAGACGGCACAAAGAACTACACTTCAAAAAACGCGCTCACAGAAACCAAGCCGAACACGCGCAGGGCGTTAAATACTTAACTTGTCCTGGCGAAGAGTGAAGTGGTATCTAAAAGAACAATGACGAACAAACCACGGAAAAGCACGTGAGGATGAACCACTCAAATGACAACCTAAAGATCAGAGTTCGGCGTCAGCTAGTGAAACCAACAGGCTGCTTGCCATCTTAGCGAAACCGAGCAACACAAAACCAAAACACACATTATCAATAAATCACAACAGCGGACTGACCAAGATAATTCAGAACAACCCGGCGCCGGGGTGACAACCACGCACTCTGAAAATGAATTATTTACCTCATTTGTGTCATGGAAAAAAAGCGTCAAGATGAACAGATGACCAAGAAAAACATGGAAAAGCAGGTGAGGGCGAAACGACACGTCAAGAGCCTGGACAAGCTAGGTATTTCACGCCCTGCGCGTGTTCGGCTTGGTTTTTGTGCGCGTGTTTTTTGAAGTGTAATTCTTTGTGCCGTCTTGTCATCAAAAAAGAAAAAAGAAAAGAAAATCAGTTCGCCTTGTGGGATATAGGTGCGCAGAAATGTTGGCATTTCGTACTTGTATGCATGAGAAAAGTTTTTTTTTTACCTACAGCATCATTGTGTCCTTTCTCGTCGTAGTTTGTCTAGTTCATCTGTGTAATGGTTGATATAGGCTGGTTCGGTGCATACAAAAAGGCCTTTCGAAGTGCAAACAAACTCGGTTGTAAGTCGGCGCTCGTCTGTGTTATTTGTGCCTCCTGTCTTCGTCTAAGTTGCGCTGCATGTATCTGAGTATGTACCAACTCGCCCAAGTGAAAGTGTTATGGGAACAGATTTCTTCTACTTTGGGCCCCTTCCTATCTGAAGCTTTCTGCACTGATCCGGCCTTAGCATGTGCAAACCTGATTGCTGTATCTACCTGCCAGTCAAGAGTTATTTCATGTTGCATCAAGCATCGAATTGTTCCACTTGAAGTGCAAGCCCCTTTTGGGTTCCTTCAGCCCTCGTGGGGTCATTGCAGAAGGATCTGCAAAATACTGAAATCTGAGTATTGGAGGCAAGTTTGGCTGCTTCATAACTGGCTCCAGGTTCTTGTGTTGACTGAACGGGATCCTTCCAAAGAAGCGAGACGCTTGGATGCGTTTAAGAAGCTGGCGGCCGCGTCAACTGAATTTCTATGGCAACGAGCCCTCATGAGTTTCGGGAAAAGACAAAAACAGGCAACAGTTTAAGGTAGTCAGGTAAAGGTCTTCGGAGAAACAGATCTTCCGCCGGATATCAAGAAGCTTTTGGACAAGGGGCCAAAGTACAGTTTCACACCTTCCGTGCGCCGTCAGGAAATGCTAGCCATGGTACGCAGGATTGCGGACCGCAGTGGGTAGCACAGCAGAGACGTCGCATTGTCGGATGGTGTGGCCTGCCTAAAGCGAAATGTAGGTTCTTTTCCGTCGTCAAAGCCCCCTCTCGGAAAAATTTGCAGGGAAAAGCACTGAAAATCCTGGAAGGACTAAACCTTGATAGCCTCGAAAAAGAAGCAAAGAAGCAGCCCAAGGCATCTCTTGAAGATTTCTTCACGATCAAGACACACAAAGATGGAGCACCTCTTCGAGCCATTGTCTCCGAAAATGGTACGTGGCAACGCCTGGTTGCAAGATACCTACAGAAGCATCTTCATGTGTTAGTGAGCGAGGATCCTTTTCTAGTGAGGAGTTCATCGGACGTTGTCAAGTGTTTAGGAGGTTTGCCTCCAGGTTTGTACACTGGATTTTCCATTGACATTGAAGAGCTGTATCATTCTGTTCCGCATCAGGAATTACTAAGCGATTTAAAGGAAAAGATATCAGACTTCGAAGAAACTGAATTCCAGAACGCAGCAGGAATACGCAGTGGTGACTTCTTAGACTTGTTAGAATTCTACCTGGAGTCAACGTCTATAAAATGTGAAGAGAAATTCTTTATTCAAAAAACGCGGCATTTGCATTGGGTCGTCAGTTGCTCCTGTTCTTTGCGATATTTTCTTGTCAGTCATCGGAATGCGCATTCAAACCCACATTCAGGACTCACGCGTGGTAGAAATTCATAGATATGTAGACGACTTCCTTGTAATTCTAAAAGATGTGTGCAGCGAAGAGATAGGAGGTGTTGCGAAGAGCATTGTGGACATTTTCACAAAACATGGCGCAGGTCTCAACTTCACGTGGGAGCTGCCGAAACACAATAGGCTTCAATTTCTGGACATAAGCCTGCTGTTTAGTCCCGTAAAAATCTGCTGGAAATTCAGTCCGAGGTCAAAGAAAGGCCTACTTCCCTTCGAAAGCGCTCATTCGAAACTCTTCAAGAGAGGAATAGTAACGAATTCTCTCCAGTCTGCGCTAACAAAATCTTGTGAACATTGCATGCCTGAAAGCTTCAAAGATCAGGTAACACGTTTGAGAAGCGCAGGGTACCCGTCTTTCCTGGTATCTGAGGTGTCCGAGTCGTTGCTTTAGAAGATTAAGCGGTCTGACGGGGGAAAAAAACGAGAGAATCAAAAGAATCAGGTACAAGTGATTCCCTACATTGATAGAATTTCGCACAATATCAAGAGGGTGGCGTCGAAACACGATGTTCAGATAGTATTCTCAGCCCCTTGTAAGTTGTCGAAATTGTGCAGCATGATTAATCGGCAAGGGCTAGCCCACTGCACGACTAAGCACAAAAGCAGGTTCACTGAATGTGTTGCAAATGTCATTTACGACATTCCCCTGAGCTGTGGCCGCCGGTACATAGGGCAAACGGACAAATGTTTTAATGAGCGCGCAAAAGAGCACAACCTTAATGTACGCAATAACGCCGGTGGCTTTCTAGCCGAGCACTGCAAGCGTTGCGGCTGCACACCAAATTTCAACGGTCCTAAATTTCTGAAAAGAGCCAAAGACAGGACAGAACGCGAACTTGTTGAACCGTTTTTTATTAGGAAAGCTGCCGATCAGTGTGTAAGCACGCCTTCAGTAACACTAACGGACGCTGAGTTTGACTTTTTAGATGGTTTTGTTTGACGTGTCGTTTCGCCCTCACCTGCTTTTCCGTGTTTTTGTTGGTCATCTGTTCATCTTGACGCTTGTTTTCCATGACACAAATGAGGTAAATAGTTCATTTTCAGAGTGCGTGGTTGTCACCCCGGCACCGGGTTGCCCTGAATTATCTTGGTGAGTCCGTTGTTATGATTTATTGATTTTGTGTGCTTTTGGTTTTGTATTGCTCGGTTTCGCTGAGAGTGCAAACAGCCTGTTGGTTTCACTAACTGACGCCGGTCTCTGATCTTTAGGTTGTCATTTGAGTGGTTCATCCTCACGTGCTTTTCCTTGGTTTGTTCGTCATTGTTCTTTTTGATACCACTTCACTCTTCGCCAGGACAAGTTAGGTATTTCACGCCCTGCGTGTGTTCGGCTTGGTTTTTGTGAGCGCGTTTTTTGAAGTGTAATTCTTTGTGCCGTCCTGTCATAAAAAAAAATGAAAATCAGTTCGCCTTGTGTGATATCGGCGCGCAGAAATGTTGGCATTTCGTACTTCTAGGCATGAGAAAAGCTTTTTCTTTTTGTTTTTTGCCTACAGCATCATTGTGCCCTTTCTCGTCGTAGTTTATCTAGCTCATCTGTGTAATGGTTGATATAGGCTGGTTTGGTGCATACAAAAAGGCCTGTCGAAGTTCAAATAAACTCAGTTGTAAGTCGGCGCTCGTCTGTGTTATTTGTGCCTCCTGTCTTCGTCTAAGTTGCGCTGCATGTATCCGGCTTCTCTAACGTTGCTCTACAAGTGTAAAATGGAGTATATCATTTATAAAGAATGTGAGAACTCGCATATGCGGCGCTGTTCTGGCCCCCTCATAAACTTTACAATGCTGTGAGCGACTTTTGAAATATTGAGTGCACTTTTCATTAACCATGGGCACTTGGACCTTCTCAGGTAATTTCGGTAATATAAAAGTTCTATAAACGCTGTTCATTTCTGGACGGACATTTAAGATTGCTATCGCCTTGTCTTCCTAGCACCATTGTCGTAAACACTGTCTCTGACATATTTATACGCGAAGTGCTTCGGCCAAATGCAGTTAGGAAATCACAGACTTTTCAAGGTTGGTCTCTGTTGACCAGAGAGACCCAATGCTGGTAAGCAGTAGCGTAATCAGAAATTTCTTTCGGGGGACGGGGGTTGGGGGAAGGTTTAACAACCATACTTTATGTATCTTCGTGCTTGAGTTTGTATGTTTGCGTGTATATATACGCAGGCAAAAGTGAAAAATTCCGGGGGAAGGGGGGAGTTGAGTTGAACCCCTTCCCCCCTCCTGGCTACGCCACTGCTGGGAAGTGTATTTGTACTCTGCCTAGTACACGACAATGCCCAGTTCGCGCCATGACTAACCCTCACTCTGCTATTTCTGCCAATAGGCAAGCCAAGCCAACTCACCTAAGGCGAGACCACACTTCTTCCCGTGGCAGCGAACAACAGTAATGCTCATCGTCATCACTATCCGGACAGACATGTAGTCACAGGTCACATCAAGTCGGTGCAACTTTTCGACTCAAAGCACTTCAGTCATATTTATGGCCCCGTAAAGTAATACAAAAAAATTGAAAAAAATGCATCGTATTTATTATGAAAGGAGATCAAGTAAACGCGTGCACTAAAAGATGGCCGCGTGATTGGGCATGGCAGAACTTCGGGATCTCACGTGCGGGAAATAACGGCGGCCGTGGTTACTGCCTCCTGGTTCATAGTTTTGCCGCGTTGGGCACCTAGTGTCATTCTTCGCGATGAATGATAAATATGAATGCTAATTTATTCAGCAAAACAATGCAAGTTCCAGGTACTGCTCGACGCAATCTTTCGCATCTTTTCTGTCCCTTTAAATTGTTGCGTAAACAATTTTTTTCTGCAATTTCATCATGTCACATGAGCTGTATTTTGGTAAAGTAGGAAGCGCAGGTCTGTTTAACCACGTTCAGAGTTATAATTCCGCCATTCTCTTGGTACGAACCTACTGCTTTAGGTTGGTTACCTTATGAAGCGGACATTATCTGGACGAGAAATGACAACGATATAAGGCATAATCATTGGATTTCTCCAAGCTACAGTTTTTGATACTTACGTCGAGGGTATGTTTTACTTTGCAGATTGTAGTCATATTCATGCATAATTTTATTGTGACTATCAGCCTTTGTTTATTAACGAGAACCACTAATTTTAAAATGATAAAGAACTGGGATACATAACAAGTGGCAGGTAAGAACTCTGCATTAGGTCTCGCTTCAAAAGTTAGAAGCAGCGGAGATGCATGAATGAAGAATCCTGACGTCAAGTGCACAGTGTATTACAGGTTTGTGATAAGGTTACTTTCACCGTGAAGAAGCATCTTCGAGAAGCAGCGCCAACGGCATGCCAACGCATAAAACAAGTACGTGTGCTATGCCTCGTGCGAATGTGTGAGCGCCTCTATCAGTCGGAAGTACGTCCGTAAGATGTTAGCTGCCCGTTTGAGAAGCACATTCTCACTTATTTCGATGTCCTTAGACGTCACTTCTAAGCAGTTTAGCTAGAGCGACGCGTCGTTTGTAGTGGTGTGGGAATATTCGAAACTTCGAATAGTTCGCTGTTCGATTCGATTTGCCAGGCACCATTACTATTCGATATATTAGGACACTACATCACAAGTATTGAAATCAGCAAGAGAAATACGTACTTGTGGTAGATTTCGCAAAATCTGATGCATAATTGGCCAAAATAATCTCAGTCGCCACATTTCAACCGGTGCCAAATACGGTATATGGAGGAAAAGCGAGAAAATGCAAGGTTATTTGTGTATGCCGGAACACTACCAGTCCGCCGATTCACCTCCTGAATATGGTTTCATTAGGACTCTCACACTTGTTATACTTCGGTGTCCGTGTCACATATAACATAAACTGCACAGTAATCTTTGAAAACATTATTGACAATGCCAACGGTATGCTTGGATTCTGACGTGGCAATTTTTTCACTGCTCTTCTTTCAGTTAGGCCAATACCTTACAACACCTGAATACGGCCGAACCTAGAACACGCTGCTTCAGTTGGGGATCCTATTCATGTAAAACAAATCACTGCCTTGGTATATGTTCGGAGAATTCAGCTCTTTTTGATGTGTTTAACTTCAATCGCACGGCGACCGATGAAGCCAGCCTATCCCGTTCGTCTCAAACAACGCGTTGAAATTCTTGTCGGAAGATCTTATCGCATAAAATAGTTTCATAGCGTTCTTCACGACACATTTATCCCCGCAATATGTGTCCTATCACACTGACCATCGCTAAAATAATATTCCATTTTGTAAAAGCTAAATATTTTATTGCGATAGCAATTATATGGACAGTCTCGGCTGTGAAATGTCCGTCCCCGTCGCCGTCATTCACCGTATATATATAAGTATGTATATATATAGAAAAGCCAAAAAGAAAAATAATTCAGAAATTCTTTCCGACGTGCGGAATCGAACGGGCGACCTCTCGCTTTGCAGCCCGCCACGTTAGACGTTAGGCCACGACAGCACCATCTTTCAGCCGCCTAACGGCGAGCTATTTATATACACCACGCAATTCAGCATGCTTTCTTAGTGGCCACATAGATGGCGCGACGTGCGCGCGTGTTGCGCGCTTTAAACATCGTCGCCCCGCCCCTGCGAACGCCGTTGCTCTTCGCTCTACAGGGCGTGGTTGGCGTGGTCGCTTTCGTGCGCTTATCTCGAGGAAGGAAGGGGCGGCCGGCGGGGTGCTTCGCTTCGCTCGCTGCAGCGGCCGCGTTTGCGAAAGGAGCGCGCTGTTCAAACATGAATGAGTAACATCTGTGACAATTAGTTCGCGCTCGTCTTGTGTGTACCTGTTCGTTCGTTTCGTGCGTCCTGCTTTATGTTTGAGCAGTGCGCTTCAAGTGTCGAGCTGTGACGCATTAGTTCGCGCTCGTCCTGTGTCCGCTCTTTTCGTGCGTCCTTCGGGCTCGAGCGACGCGCTGGCAATTTCGAGCTGATTTCCGTTCTTCGCATTACAATATAATTTATCGCTATCGCATTCATTGATTCGCCGTTGCGGCGAAACTGTGACTTTTTTTACCTCTCTTCTACTACGCACATCAGTTGAATGGAACCACCTTCCTTCCTGCAGACAAAGGATTAATTCGTTATAATCAGCGTTTCTTCCCGGCAGTAACTATCACAGTACAAGCACTACCTTGCTGAAAATACCTTAATTGCTCTGTTTTGATCATTCGCCGCTGTACAAGTAGTAGCCTGTTGGAAATTTGTTCAGCGTTATTTTAACAGCAGAGCTGTTTAAGCTTCAGGTTGCGCCGGTGGTGTGCACGAAAACCTCAATACGCGTTGCCTAGAAACCACATCGCACAGTGACAGCCTGCTTCTAGCATAGCATAGCCATGCGCAGTGTAGTATAGTAAGGGGACGGGAAGGGCAAGTGAGGGTAAGGAGGAGGGGAGGGAGTAAAGCATCGTACAGCCATGTATAGTATAGTATAGTATAGTATAGTATAGTATAGTATAATATACTATAGTATAGAATAGTATATTATATTATATTATAGTATAGTATAGTATAGTATATAGTATAGTATAGTATAGTATAGTATAGTATAGTATAGCAAGGGTGGGGAAGGGAAGTGAGGAGGGGAGGAGGGGAAGGCCACCAGCTCTGCTGTTTCCTCAGTCTTCGCACCACTAGAGCGTATCTGTCCCAATTTTTTTTATTCACGCTAGTTTGTTTTGATATTGTTTCCACTGCCTTAGGTAATGCTCTTGGGCTTGAGGGTAAATAAATAAATCATTTATTTGTAACTTACCTTTGGCTATGAAGACAAAGCAAGAGGAAAAAAAGTGTGCCCTTATTCCTATGTTTCGCGAATGGAATATGGTGGTATTTCTTGTTTCATGAGAAAAACTTTTTATAATACCACTTCCGTTCTAATTCGCTACAAATATGGCGATAAATATAAATAGCGCGGATTCTTTTGTGTACTTTTAGCTTGAGGTCTGGCTCCTTCTTCAAATCTACTCAACGGCAACCCTGGGTACATACTACACCACGACTGCCTGACATTAGTCAGCTGGACCTCTCTTGGTGTGCTTAGAGACGACCGTGGCGTTGCAATGCTCAACATGCGGCCGCAGGTACTATTCGCGGCCAGATTTAGGTGAAGGTGATCAACAAAAGGTAAAAGAAAAACACCCAAACAGTCCGACTGAACCTGTAGTTTTCCACCGTGACCTTCCTCACAATAATATAATAGTGTTGGCATGTCAAAGCCAAGAATTCGGTTTCGTATTAGGTTATTCGCCTGAACAACCGAAGGTGAAACTTCGTGAGGGCGTCTAGTAAGTGCGGCGGTCACAGCCGTTAATAGTGGAAAGCTGTTTAGGTTTTTGAAATTGCATTGAACCAATTAAAAAAAACGCCAGGCCTGCGCGGAAAGCGCAGCACAGTCACAGCGAAAGCTCGAAGAGCGGAATATCAAGAGCCCGTTATAAACTCTCTTGTGGCTACTAATACAAGTACACTAGCAACGTACCCAGTACGCCTCAAATCATAATTTTTGTGAAGTTGGGAAGCACCCATCACGACATTACTTGTCCTTCTGCGGAGAAGCGCGGTACCATCTATAAGGCGTTATGAGCAGTTTCTTGATGCGACGGCTGATGACGATGAACAATTATGAAATATGTAATTGGTTAGAAGCTTTATTGGACCCACTAATTACTTAATTCGCATTGTATGACAACCGGTCGTTATGTCACTCTCCCACCACACTTTATAACACATGTTAACGTGTGAAAGAGAGAGAGGGAATTAACTTTATTGATACGCTGAGGAAATAGATCATGCGGGCCTTATGGGCTTGCTTCGCAACCAACAGAAGTGCACTTGCGAGGAACCCACTACGCTATAAATCATCACAATTTTTGTGAACTAGGGAAGCAGCCACTATGCAACTTTTCATCATTCTGCGGAGAACCCTGGTACGTGCTAAACACATTTAAGGCATTATGTGCACTTTGTTGATGCTGTGGCTGATGACGGTGAAGAATTATGGCAGAGCCCTTTGTAATGACTTGGAAGCATTCAACAACCCCCTCGTTGTGCCATTCGCATTGTGTGACGCCTGGTTACAGAATTCGCGTTTTGTGACGCTTGGTTGTTATTTTACTCTTATACCACGCTACGTTACATATGTTAATGTGGTTCCTTGCCGATATGAAGCCTGTATAGGGTCTTTTTGCAAAGCAGTTTCAAGCACCGGCATGGCTCAGAGGTACAATACTGGGCTCCCGCTGAGAGGACCCAGGTTCGAACCTCGTTCCGTAATGAACATTTTTTTCTTATTTAGTTTTCCTTATTTCGAGCGATAGCGGTTACGGGCACCGGCGGAGGCGGCGGATAACTACGGCGCCAAAAACGGCCCTTGTTGTGATGTCATAACAGCTTTCGCTGTAATAAGCGTTGAGGTTATTTTCTAGTCCTCATCGCTGGTCGAGCTGTTTCAGTACACTTCAGTATGAGACGATTCACCGCAAAATTTGTTGATTATTTTAAACAAACCTAAGTACACTTCAATAAAAGCGCAGCCACGTTGTCGGCGTGACTGCTTTCTCAGCAGATTATTGCCCTGTAACCGATAGAACGAGTGTGGCAGATTGGCTTTGTGCGCATCGTGCGAGTTCAACAGAGGTAATTATACGACGGCGATATCAACGGCCGGGTCATGTTCGCGAAGCGGACGTCGACAGTTTGACACATCGCGATTGCGCCTCGCCAATAAACAGGCATGCGTGCTACTGCGTACCAAACGGCGTACTGGCTAGATGTAGTATAGAAGTGACGCTACTTGTAGGCATACCTGTGTCATCTTCTACGCCTCCTGGCCTCCAATTTTTCTGTGGGTTTCACAATATGGGCAAGATGATAGGGAAACGCTGCATGTATACGTCTGTGGCTCGCGGATGCAAGAAAAAATAACGTCAATGAGGCGATCTTGGCCAGGAGGGTTCAGGAGTTTTACGCCAAATATGACCAGGCCAGTTGTTTGCAAATAGTCCGCTTTTACAGCAGAGCCGTTATGCTCGAGGTTTGCCGTGTGTCGTAGATAAAAAATTATGATCATCACGAACCGGCACGCGCTCAATGACCGGCCAAGCATTCTATACAGATTGTTAGTAAGAGAAGCTGAAACGTGCGGCAACTAATCGGTGTTTGCCGTCCATGTGTTCCCTCATTATTTAGTGGACCAGTGTGCTGACTACTGGGATTTGCCCAATTTTTGTGGCATATTGCTATAGGAGCGAGCAAGCATAGCCATGTGTAGTATAGCATAGCAAGCGGTCGGAGAGTGACAGGTGCGAGGCCTAGCCAAGCCAGCACCAGCTAGGTGCCCAGAAGCTCCGCTGTGACCAAGCCTTGCGCGACTTAGTGCAATCTGTGTTAATTTTTTAAAGTGGCACTTGTTTAAGCGCTACAGGTAGTTCAGAGACCACATAAACCCTGATACCGCGTAAGATTGTGACATTATTAAGGCGAAAGCCTTTAATGTCTCATACTCGCGGCGTCCGTCCGTGCCCTGGCACGGTGCCAGCTGTGGCCTCTCCCCCTCGCACACTCTCAGCAATCACGTGATGGCACAGCGGCGAATAGCAACGGTTGCGGGTTGCTCCTTCTAGCGCGCGTTTCACAACTGTTGCGCAATGCGGCGGCGGCGTGCAGCGGCGGCGTCCGTCCGTGCCTCCTCACACTCTCTCAGCAATCACGTGACGCCACAGCGGTGAGCGCGGCTACGTTCCTTTGTCGGAATGTCTCGTTGCAGAAGTCGAGTTAGTTGGGTGTCTACCAAGAGGCCCGGTGGTGATTAAAGTGAACAATTGGGCCAGTTGGTGCTCCATGATCGATGTAACGTTTTTCTTTTTCCTGTTTCAATCATATCTCCCCAGGTGTGACTGTGTCGTCTAGCAGGCTTTGCACAGTCAAGCACCGAACGCGATTTGTTCCTTGCAAAAGAAATGTCGTATACTCGACTCCGTTGTCATGCGGTAAGGTTTATGTGTGGCAAACGGGGCGCTGCCTCAACATTCGCCTGCATGAGCACCATAGCTATTTAAAGGGTACGCCGTACTCCCATTTATCTGCCCACTGTGCTGCTTGTGGGTGCTCCCCGGAGTTCTGCTGCACGACCACCGTTTTTGAGCACAATGATTCTCGCATAAGGGAGTTGCTGAAGCATTCGCTATTTGCAAAAATGGCGACACGTGTGGTAGCACAACGTCTACGGCGTTGCTCGAATGCGAGTTGACTTACTTGAATAATACCTAATGATGATGCAATCATGCAGTCTTTTGTCATGTGCATAGGCTGCGCGCGCATGTTTTGTTTTTTTTTTCTTCTTTCTCTTTTTTTGTTTTGCTTGAATAAAGCACTCAGTTGCCAGTCAGCGCTCATGTTGTCAAGTCCTCTTCTGTGTCTTTTGCCTTTTGCGCTGTTCCTAAATGAACCCGAACCAACTAGCCCAACTCTCCCTTTTGCTGCAGATATACATGTGGCATTTGATAAATAAACCTTCAGTTGATAGTCTGCGCTTGTCCCCGTCTACTTGTCGTCCGTGTTCTCTAACACGCAGTTACATCGAACTGTGATGATTCTACGGCAAGCAGTTCGGAGAAGCGCCCCAAGAATGAGGACTCCCCTAATACCATGGCATAGTCAGTCGAGTGGCCACAGGCTTTCGCCGAACACACTTCGGAATTTACAAAGTTTCCTTAAATCTTTTTTCGCATATCGATGAAAGAATAACTACATAGTCGCATACTTGTTGAACCGTTACTTTTGTTTGAAGAAGAAAGTACACGTCCTGAGAAAAGCATGTCTAGGAATATGCGTTTGTGTATCTTCGTCTGACCGGTCGACATGTCTGAAAAATCACGCTTGAATGTGCAAGCAAATGCATAGATTCCGCGAATTTAATCCCGACCTCTGTCTATTCCTCAACTATGCGTTCTACTTCAAGCTCCATATTCAATTTCGATCGCAGCCACTGGAGATGACTGTCGCTTATTGTGTAAACACAGCCGCCGAAGGAGACTTCAATATTACTCCTTTCCGTAGACGATTCGCCGTTTTTTCGGAAGAACATCAAGGTTCCTCAGCATCTTTTTCTAAGATGTTTGCAAATAACTGTTACATTTGCTTGCTTTCTGCCGGGCCGCGTGGGTTCTGCCAAATTGAATTCCAGCGCGTATTTTGTCGAGTGGGGACAAACATTCATGTTTGTTGCCAGAGACTTTAATATCTCGCTGTGAAATTTACATAACAGTGTGGTTCAGAGTCTCATCACTGCGGAGTATAGAAGGCGGTCGTAGTAAGGCCGTGCAAGGAAAAGTGAATTCATCGGAGCTGTTTAGGCTGAGCCGAAATAAATTTAATTAGGAATTTAATGATATCTGGCATGGCAGAAGAACAAAGAATCCATTTGGTCGCGCTGTGCGAATGGTAAAAGCGTCGCTTTTTGTTGCTACCTTCTCCGAAAATTGGACAATGGAAGTGCTCGGATGGCATGGGTAGCTGAAGAGCTTGAAACTTCAGTTCCCCTGAGTTTATTTCTTATACAGAAAGTAGACGTAGAGGAAAAGATTGGGAGTCCTGACAAAGTATGTTGCCCTGGTTAGTGTTGAGCACAGATATGTAATTAAATTTCCTACAGGTCCATCTATATAGTTTGGGCCAAATGTCAGGACGCACTTTTCTCGTGCACGCAGCACACAAGAAATTATTCCCATGAACTTGAACCTATGACCAAGCTAAATACCAGCCCCACAAAGGAGCACCTAAACCTAATCTCCCATCCGCTTTACGCCGTGGTGCACAAGACCAACTAGTATTGGAAATAAGAAAAACCTATCAGCAATTAAAAGACGAAGAGTATGACATAACTTTTCAGTGGCTTCCAGGCCACAGTGGCACCGACGGTAACGAACATGCCGATAATTATGCAAGTAATGTTCATGGAAGTGGCGGGCAGGAAGCCATTCCACTATCAAGAACCAACGCAGCATCATAGGTTCGCTCGCTCGCACATGATTTAACGCATTCAGTGTGGAATACGTCCTGTTTTCTGCATACCCGCCTTCACCGTCTGGATCCGTGACTCCAACTTCAAATTCCATTCTGACTATCCAGATCCGAAACAACAGTCCTCTGCCGCCTGTGGCTTGGGGTGTCATTCACGAACAGCTTTGCTTGCCGAATCGGAATGGTAGACAGTGCTGCCTGTCATCCCTATGGGTAACCAGCGCTGGAGTTCTCGCGGACAGGGTGCGCCGCCCTGCCGGGCACGGCCGGAGACACTCGGGCATACAAACAAACACGAGTGGCTGCTAACGTCAACCATGCCGCCGTGTGCGATCATCAAAACGAGAAAAAG